>NC_090884.1:41518149-41530649 GCF_036669925.1 Montipora capricornis
ATTACTGGTACATATAATTTTACCATGTTTTTAAGAAAAGAAAACTGCCTACTATTGGGAAAAAATATGACACTGGAAAAAAAAAACCCAAAAATAAACAATATTGATTAGCATACACCAAATGTTCTAAAAGAGCTGTCGCGAGTTTTGTTCACAAATGATTGGCATACATCAACACCACAGTTCCAGATAAGGTCACTCTGTCACTTTGTGTCATTCCAAGTTTTTTTATATTTTCATTATCAGATGCAGCTGGGAACAACCACCCAAAGGAGAAAAAATAAAAATCTCCCGCAGGCCAAACAATGGTTTCGTTGCAGCTCAGAATTTAATCCACTGACTCAACAGGCACCTTTGGATGTTTAAAAGACTCACTCCCAGGAGTCAATGGGTTAATGAAAAAAATAATAAATTTATTTACAAATTGTAAAATAAATGCAACAATCACTCAGACCTTGGAGGATCAACAGAAATGTAGTAGTGCTTCAGGAAAGTAACCCTTCACTTTTCTCAAATTTATCTAGACAACAGGAATGCAAGTACTCTGTAATGGCCAGAGAGATTGTTGTCATTTGCTTTACATGCAAGTCAACTCATGAACCCAGTTTTAGAATCCATCGACAAACTGCTTTATTATATCCGGGGCAGCAGAATCGAACCCAGCCATGTCAAGCATTCCTCTGTCTTCAGGATCAGCCAGTGTAAAACCATTGGATGTCATGGCACAAACAATCAGCTTTGCATCAATGCCAGAATGGGCTCTGTATCTCTTCAGTGCTTCGCTGGGGTGTACCCCACCAGCCCACGTCTCACAATCAGTGTAAACAATGAAGACATCCACTGATATGTTTTTTTCCATTGCATACATCATGGGTTGGGCACAGTCAGTGCCTCCCATTGGTACCTGTAGACAAAGCTTTCATTGTCAAGTCTGTCAACAGATTCACTTAAGCTCAAAAAGACTACAGGGAATCAAGTGAGACCTAACGCTATTGTGCCTATGATGGGTGAAGAACCTTCGCTGATCTACAGCATCAAGAACTTCTTACGTATAACCCAAGGACAGAGAAAAAATCTCTGACCTGGCTGGGAATCGAACCTTGTAGCACACAGGTCAGAGATTTTTCTCTGTCCTTGGGTGAAACATAAGATGTTCCTGATGCTGTAGATCAGCGAAGGTTCTTCATCCATCATAGGCACAGTAGCGTTATGCCTCACTTGATACCCTGTAGATCTATGTACACACGCTACTTAGGACAACACGCATTTGCACTCTCAAGACTGTGCGACACACAAAAAGAAACCATTTTATTGAACTTTATTTTGAACATTCACTGGGCCCAGTCCCTCTGGGGGATTTTGTAAATTTTCATGAGCGAAAAAAGTTAATGGTCAACTAGTCAATGGTTAATTTACTTTAAAAATGATTATAATTTTCTTATGTGGCTTGGGTGACCCAAAAGTGAACACTTTCCTCAGTGTACATAAATTAAAATAAAAAAGAAAATATTTCATATTTTAGACAAAACTAAGAAAACTAGAAAAAGTAAGGTTCCAATAATTCACTGCACACAACTTCCTCTGAAATCACAACATAGTCTTTATTACAAAAATATTTCAAGGTACATTCAAAGAACAGCCAGTTGATCTCCAAAAGCTTAGCTACATGAACAGCTGCATAGACACTGAGACCCCTCTCAGTCCCTCATCTGGGATATGGATGTTGTACGTAGTTAGATCGCACATGGCGGAAATACAACTTCATCTGTGTTTATACTTTGTCTTGTTTATGCTTGGTCTCCTGATACACAGTGCCAAATTGTTGCACCCCAAAATAACCAGCTTTTTCAATGGCAAGACAATGTGATAAGGAGAAGGAGTTATACATGGAGGGCATTTCTCTAGAGTCCTGAAAATTTTGGGTGACAACAAAGGAAAATGTTTCTAGTGACAAAATTTTGCAATACGTTGTTTTGTTTTCACCAGTCTTGAAAACATGTTCAAAGATCAATTTTTCAGAAGCAGCAGATCATAGTTTCATGAATTGCTTTTTGGGCCTGAAACGTTTTTGGGGCTTTCAAGAAACAGGCCCTTGGGTCAATAAGACAGTAAAATTGTATAAAAGTCTTAATACTTTTGATGAAGAAAACAAGAAACAGGTAAGGTTCAACCACAGACCTCATAGTACTTACAACTTCTCCCCTTTGAAATTGTCTTTACCAAGAGAACTCTTAATACCTAAATTTACATGTACCTGTTCAATGGTCCTTATGACTGTATCAAGCCTCTGAGTGGAGTTAATATTTAGAGGAACCAAATGATGAGAGAAACCAACAAAGTGATACTGTGGCTCTGTACGTGCTGTAAGCATCGCCATGGCAGCAGACGCTACTCTTGGGGTAATGGACGTACCAATGCAATTCCCCCACGACATTGAACCACTGACGTCAATAGCCAAAAGATATCTCTTATTGGTGGGTGTGACAGCCTGCAAAAGTAAATTATATTAAATTATAGTAAATTATATTAACATCAATAATAATCAACATTAACCTTTATACTCTATTATTATAAAGATTACACAATAGTCTTCACATGATTATTGTCAAGACTAGTATAAAATTACTTCTCAAAAACACCTTGAATTCTATCCTTAAAATAATAATAATAATAATAATAATCTTAATCATAATCATAATAATAATGATAATAATGATAATAATAATAATAATTATTATTATTATTATTATCATTTTAAGGATGACAGTTTGAGACTACATGCAAGCATAAAGACTTCTACAAATAAAAGGAGAATCAAATGTCAAATTATGATAGCTGATTTGTACAAGAAATTGTACAATCTCGAGCACCACATTTAATATTTAGAATTACAGGTACAGGTCATTGTTTGGGAAGTTTTCAAAATTGGACAAGCCTTTAATTAAGCAAGTCCAAGTTTTATAGAAGTCTCAAACTTTATATCGCCAGTATTAATATTCAGACATGTACAAAAAGGTTATGGAATGTTAATTTTTGTCCACAAAACTCCAACAAAATGTTTATTTATTTATTTATTTATTTATTTATCTACTCTCATTGGAAAGGTTGATATTTACGCTGACAGCAATAAACTATATTTAGATACCACAAACCTACAGTCAGCTACGAAAAACTTTCATCTAGATTTGGGTACAATAAATCTAACTAACATTAATAAACAAAACGATAAAAAAGGTTGCAACACCTGTACCTAATTAAATTAAGTCTGCCTATTAAGTAGCTACAATAGCTAGAAGTGATTTCCTCAAGAGAGGTTTTTTTTTTATGAATGAGTACTCTCAATGAGAGAGTTTCACAAAATTTATTGCTAACAAAATCACACACAAACCTTGAAAGCCAAATAGAATGCCTCGTCTAGTGCAGTTACTATGGCTTGGTTCGGAGTCCAGGTAAGTTTGCCTTTATCTCCCTGACCCGCTTGATACTGTTTGAGAGCTAAGAGGATTGAAAATGGATGAACACGGGCATCTTTGAGGCTCTGTACATTCCGTAGCTTTTCACACACCTTGGTTTGTCCATCAGACAAGGGAGCCAACACTCCAACATTGGTCATTTTGCCAAGATTTCGAATCATGGCAGTCATAGGCATTTTTTCCAACAGCGCTTCCCATATCTGTTGGAACAAAACAAAGTCATGGATGCTACAAAAAAAGAGTAATTACTCATGGACTTGGGAACATCTGTCCAGAAAGGCATGTACATGTAGTAAGATGCACGACAAATGTGATAAGAACCAAAAAGTGTCTTCTGCATTATAAAAAAAAGGCCACTAGCAATAGAACAGGATTTTATTACAAGAAAAGGAGTAGGACAAGGTCCCACAATGATAGGGGGACCTACCAACCCCTTTTAGAGGGTCCAAGGTATATTATGAAGACAACACCTCACCCTGTCCTACATTACAGTGAGCTGCCTCTGCTGTTTATCATAGTCACCTCATGCATCGCACAAAGAAGGGCCGTACGGCTTTTTCCGGCCCTGCTCTCCCTAATGTATACCGCCCTCATACCAGGACTACAATGAAAGCACACGTGGGACCATATGGGCCATGTGATCAATTTAATTATTATTCTGTGAGGACAATTTCCCAATATTGCACTGATCAAAATTCTCTACTTACCAGTAATCTTTGGGAGATGCGGTGGCCTCATGGTTAGTGCGCTTGACTCTGGCCCAAGTGGTTTGGGTTTGGGTCCTGGCCGGGGACATAGTGTTGTGTTCTTGGGCAAGACACTTTACTCTCACGGTGCCTCTCTCCGCCCAGGTATATAAATGGGAACCGGAGAATTTAATGCTAGGGGTAACCCTGCAATGGACTGGCATCCCATCCAGGGGGGAGTAGAAATACTCTTAGTCGCTTCATGCTACAGAAACCCGAGATAAGCGCCAGCCTGATGGGCCTTCTAGGCTTGTAGCAGACTTAACCTTACCTACACCAGTAATCTTGCTGTGGACCAATTTTCTAACATCTTGCTAAAAAAATTGAGCACCAGTAGGGGCCCTTCACAGACTAGTGAATGATCAAGCACTTTAAAAATTCTAGACGTGTTCTGTATGATTACTTAGAGCTTTACATTTAACAAACATCCTCAAAACTGAGTTAGCATCCCCATATACATGAATCCTAAGGAATACACAAGATTTCTTTATCAACAGTGATAGTTGAAAAACACTTGCGTGGTCCTTAACCCTTTCACTCCTGTGGGGTTTCCCATTGATGAGCAAAATCGTCTGGCGTTAGACAGAGTAAAATCTATAAGTGTCACTCTTGGGATTGAAAGGGTTAACAAGAGGCAAATGTAACAACTACCAATTCTAATTTCAATGCTCTACCACTAAGCTGCATAGACCTTGTACGAACTGGATGACAGGGATAGTGCAGCAGAGTGAGCGCTTGCCTCCCACCAATGTGGCTCAGGTTCCCTTCCAAGACTGGTGGGGTTAAGTTTGTTGTTTCTCTACTCTGCTCAGAGAGGTTTTTCTCCTGGTACTCCGCTTTTTCCCTCTCCACAAAAAAGCAACCTATAATTTGATTTCTGTAAAGTCTCCCCAATTAGTGCTCCAGCGCTTAATTCACCTTACACTTAAATAATTAACAATTATTCGCCGAAGGCAAAGTGATTATCAGTGAATATTCACCGAGACAAAGTCGAGGTGAATATCCACTGATAATCACTGAGCCTGAGGCAAATAATTGTTTTAGTATAAATACACAGGTGATTATTTCAAAGAAAAAGAAAAAAAAAACCTTTCAACACGAAATCATCTTCACTTACATAGGCCAAACGACTTCTGGCAGCAATTTTGTCCGTCGGGGTGATTATCAGCTGATAATCCGAGATAGCTAGCCAATGAGAGCGCACGATTTTGTATAATCACCTGTGTATTTATACTAAAGTTCACTATTCTTATCATCATCATCATCACTTATCACACTGACCTTGCTGGAGTTTAGATGGTTCGTTGGAATATGTTCTCTGACAAGCCCGTTTACTCTTATAGCATTCACCAATTCATCTTCGTCCATTGTCTTTGCTTTTTCTACAACCTCAAGAAAGGTGCACACAGCTGTGACATCCTGACCAACACCAGCAGTTGTTGCATCTTGCTTCACAGCCTCAAAGCCTTTGATAACGTACTTGATGACAAACTGAATGGCAGGGTCTTGGGGTTTAACGTGGCACAAACGAAAGAGGTCACGATGGGACCAACCATTTCGTTGTTTGTACTTTGTCACGGCGACAGCCAAACCACGCGGTCTCTTATCGGTGTACCACTTTTGAATCGCTTTTCTGTGCGCTCGACCCCAGCCAGATGTTGGTTGGCTAAGCTTTTCGCAAGTCTCCACGAAAGTGAAAAGATGAGTGGGAATTCTTAAAACTTGTGTAATAGCTGCGTACGCGGCTCGTTTGGTTTCTAAGTGCTTCGAACGAGCACATATCGCTAGAGACAAGATTATCGGATCTTGTTTGGCTGTGCGACCCTCAGTGCTATACTCAACGATGACTTTCACGGCATCAGGGCCTCGGCCTTCGCTGATAAGTCTCAACAAAGCTTGAGCGTTTTCTTGTCCTAGGTTCTGTTGGGTAGCGTAGTATGTACCGCCTTCGCTCCCGAGAACAAGAAAACGACGGAACCTCTCCAGGTCGTCAACTTTCCACACAAAACCGCCGGCTTGGTTCTGTACCTGAGTTGCTGAAAGCGGCTGAGACTGTGGCGTTTCAGACGCAGGGGCCATTTCCACGTCGGGAGCTTGTTGTTCCGCCATGTTCTTCTTTCTTCTTGCTAATTCAAAGTGTTCCCTAGCTGTAGCCAATCAGATATTTAAGCAGCGAATGCGAGTTTTTAATTATTTATCCGTCGTCGGTCGCAATACACTGAGGACAGAGCGGATTTTCCAGTTTTAAACAGCGTAAAGACTAGGTAACCATAAACTAAAAGTAGACCATAAAGAGACGCACAAAACCTTCCGGGTTATCTAGAACCCAGATCTCCATCTTTCATGAGCGAGAACAAAAACAATAGAAACACGTTGGCACACAGGCTCCCCAAGCTCAGTGTGAGCATGGCCGACAAAAATATAAGGATTTGCATGACATTCCCGATAAATCAATTAAATAGCCTAACCTTGTTGCCATCGTGGATAGCTTCCTTCCTGTGTGGTTATTTTCCAGATCCGACGCGATTTGAGCCATTTCTCAATTATTTCGTGGTTGTCAACCACTCAAATCGCGCCGGATCTCGGAAATAACCACATGGTCATATAACAGGTTAGCACGAGTGCATAAATCGTCAAAATCGTGCTCTAAACTCTCTTCATTGGTGTTTTTGGAGGACAGGACTTCCAAAAGCGATCTAACCCTAGAAAGGGAAATTTCTTTCCCAGGCGGATCAGACATCCTTTCCCTCAGGCGTCCTCGCAAAGTTCGCGCTCGTTCGCGGTCTTCGTTGTACGTCACGCCAAAAAAAAAGCTAATTTTGTTTAACTTAAAAAACGAATGACGAACTTAACTTAAAGAAATGTCACGATTTCAATAAAACAAATGTTGAACTTAAAAAAGCGAATGACATGATAGTCGACGTCAGTACACGACCGTCACTTGCTTGAAGAAAACGAACTTTGAACTTAAAAAACGAATGTTGAGGTTGAATAGTATATTGATCTGAAACAGAAGTGTCACAATTTGAATAACACGAATGTTGAACTTGAAAAACGAATGACAAAGTCGACGTCAGTTCATGCGTAAACGAATGTCGAGGTTGAATAAAACGAACGTTAAAGTTGAAAAACGAAAGTCGTTTGTAAAAACGAGTGATAAATAGAATTTCGATAAGAAAAACGCGCCATAAACACTGAGGTTGTCAGGTATTGCCACGTAACGTCAGCAAATGTTACAAAAGCATACGTGTCACGAAGTGTCTCACTTTATTTTGGAGTCATTCCAGTCCTAACCATATTTGCTTCGTTGACAGGTGGAGGGCATATTTTTCCCAAGAGTCCTCGCCGTGTTTGTCAAAAAAAGAACCCCCCGATGACCAAGACAATTCAATGATTTATTTAGTATGAGGCCTATCAAGACTGACAATCATTTAGAGGTTGATTCCAGTTATCAGTTGAGCTACACAAGTAAGGATTTTGCGGGCAAAAGCATCCCTATCATTTGTAATCAATGTTGAGTAATTTGATTGGAGTAAAACGTTGGTCGTGTAGCAGTGGTGTAGCACTTATATTTTAACAGAAACATCTATGGGAGTGTTATTTTTAAGTGCTGTCTATATTACGATGAAATACAACTAAGTTTTTGCCCAAGTAATGGAAATATGCTCACAAAAGGGCAGCGTAAAAGTATGACTAGGTTTAGAAATTGCATGATCGAGTTTCGAAATAATTCAGAGTTCCATTTGATCAACCCTCATTAAACTAGTTTGCAGTTTCCTCTTCAAACTATCTCCTCTTGTGGTATTTAATGAGCATGAATACAATTGTCAGATAACAGGTGAAATTAATTGTGAACATAAAATATCGACTTTTATCAAGTAAATATCATCATTGAAGCAGAAGACTAATATCGGAAAATGATCTAGCACGGGCAACTCTCCAGCGCCACCTAATGGCGTATTTTCGGTATATGCTAAAAAAATGTTCACGCATTTCTGTTCTGGTTTTCACGCCACGTTTTTGATACTTGAAATGTAAGTAAAGAAAGAAAGTGTTGCGATAACTAAACAAGCAAAACATCCGCCATTTAATTGGTTAACAAACTGGTTTACCTGCCCCTACAATTTAAAGTATGGCCAACAAAGTCGTTAACGGAAAAAATAAAAATAAATTGTTTTAACACTTCTGTTATCGTTTTCACGCAATATTTAGAGACATTTTAAATGTAAGTAATGAAATTAAAGGAAATGTTGCGCAAACTATGCCAGCAAGACATTCCCAAATTAATTTGTTAAAAGCGATACACCTGCCTCAATATTTTAAGGTTTCGCCGACAAACTCGTGAATAAGTGGAAGTGGAAACAATGAAATTGTGACTGCAGCAGGAAGCAGGATGAATTGCACAATTGGCTAATAACTCTCAAAATAGCTAACTAAGCCCTCAGTGAGATCCAATCAAACGGGATTTCTCGACAGCGCAAAATGTTCTTTCGCTAAAGACAATGGCCGGCCTATTGAGCAGGATCCTTCAGCTTAGAAAGCGTCAGTACTAAAAACTCTGAAAAGCACTACTTTCGAATGTGTTTGTCTTAAATATCACGCTACAATGGTGTTTTCATTTAACGTCACGTTTACGCAGCAAACGTTGCATTGAAATAATAACTGCCATGGTTTTCTTAATATTGTCGGCTAAATTTTAGTTCAATTCAGCTGTACTCAAGTATTTATTACAGTAAAATACTTTCGTTTCTTTCTGATGTGAAGAAAATCCCACCGTCAACTTTTTGCCTAAGGAACCTTTCAGTCCTTAGGAAGCAAATGACCCCTAGAATTATGTAGCTTTCGTGGAATTTTGGATTGCTCGACCCGTTTGTAACGCTATTGCTGCTTCTCCCTAGTTTCTAAGGACTTTCGAACACTTGAAGAGCCTCTTGAGGGCTTGACGGTAGTTTCCGCTGAAGGCTAGGCAGATACAAGGATTGATGGCACAGTGTAAGTTCGTTACGAGCTGGGTAACTTTCCTGTAGATAAAGAAACCACAAGGCAAAGGATCCTTTATAAAGGTAACTACTAAATTGTTAATACTCCAAGGTAACCAGCACACCATAAACAACAAAACAATTGCTATGGTCAATTTCCACACATTTCTGTTCCGTTTCTCTCGTTTCCTCTCGGCGTCAGTGAATCCTTCACCTGGTGTCTTCCGTGACGTGAGATTGAGAAGCATCGAAGAATACAGTATAAACAACAGAGCCATGGGGATATAAACAAATACCACATTCATGGCAAAAATGTATTCCGACCATGTTGTCGAATCTATCACAGAATCCCAATTCCGATGACACGTTACCACTTCTTGGTCAACATCCAGGCTGAAGACTAAGAGATCTGGTGACATAACTGCCATAGCAAGAATCCAGGTGACGATAATCAATAAGGGGCATCGCTTAGAACTAATTAGCGCTGGACGGAGAGGAAACATGACGGCTCCAAATCGATCTACTGCTATCAGAACCAGGCTCTCAATCGACACTATTAAGGAGACATCAGTTAAGAAGGGACCCAGCTTACACAAGGCCTCACCAAGGGCACCTGTAATGAGCCAGGCGTTTAAGTACAAGGCTGAAATACGGCGAGGAATCAAGAATAAGGGGTACAAAATGTCGGACATGGCCATATTGACAATAAGAAGGTTGATGGGTTTCCTCAGAGTTTGTGTTTTGTAAACAATTATTCCTATCAAGGAATTTCCGACCAGCGAAACAACGAAGATGAGGCTGTAAAACGCGGTTGTATGAACTTTGTATACTGCGGTGTTCAAGTTACTGGAACAGTGCAGTTCATTCACTGATGCATTCATGGTGGCTGCCTTGATGAATCCTCCGCACACAGCCAACTGGTTTCTTGCGAGCAAACGGCGTTGCGGTGTTTATGCTTGAAGGAAATAGCGTTCAGGCGTTTGATTCGTCACTCGAAAGGACATGTGATCTCTACCGCGGCCGACCAGCTTGCTTATTTAATTTAACTCTTTCGGTGCTTTGAGCCTCGTTGTTTAACTTTGTGCACGAGGAAGAGGGAAGAGTAACCTCGAGGGAGTGATTGTACCATCAACTTGGAGTTGTCCAGGTTGCAAGATATAAGATGCACCTTGACATTGATGAGTCACCAATTTTCTCCTTACTCCGTTCCTCTGACTGTGATCAAAGACTGACGCAAAATATTAACGTCACGGACGTGTTCCCTTAACGATGAATCTAACTCAAAATATAAACCAAACGCTTATGCTAATCTTCGAGACCAAGACATAACAGAATATTACGCAACCTAAATCAGAATTTAGAGTGCATTATAGTACTTGCAATCCTACACACAAGAGACTTCATTCTTTGTGATCAGTGTGTGGTTTTTTCAACGTTCCATAGAGTTACAAAGTTTTGTCAGAACAAGTGTCATTTCTTGAAAAATAAAATTACTTACGCCGAATGAAGTCAAAAACGAATCCCAGAGGGTATATCTTTTGTTCGGAAGACTTAAAATTAATTCAAATTTGGATCAGCAAGGGTTCTATTGTAAATATACAATCGAAAAATTGAAGCAATCAATTCCATTCCCGCGGGACATCACCACTATTAATCGGAAATTGCATTGACGAGCCAGGTGACCTGTGAATAGGCTAGGAGTCAAGATAAAGGAGAGTACTTCTGGCTCAAGAGTTAGTGACTGACGACAAAAGTACAGTATGTATTCCTGATGTCTTCAATAGGCCTTTTTCGATATATTAAAATTCAGCTTGAATGTGAAGTTTAGAGGACAAAGACAAAGGAAAGTGGATGATATACAAATATTTTTCACATTCATTCCAACGTCTTTCTGTTGTTTTTGTCCTCACTTTCTCACTATATCAAGCTGAATACACGGCCTATTGTGTTTCTGTAGCATCTCTGGTCGCTAGTTCTTTTAGATCCTCCCGCAGGGAATTTCAAAATCCCGCGGGGGCGCGATGATAATTATATACCTTGTTAATGTCAAAGAACTCGAGGAGTGAACAGCTTGGATGGTATCGAGTAAGATCCCAAAGATTGAGAAGGGCCAGCACATGCAAATTAGTTAGAAGCTTTTGTAGAACTAGACACACAACAATAGGAGCTTTGTTATTCAATGATATGGAAATTAAGTGAAGCTATGATCTTCGCAGTTATGAACGCAATTTTTACAATTGCGTAGAGAAGTCTGAAAAATTCAGGACTTTAACGGGGTTTGAACCCCGTCGAAGTACTGAATTTTTCAGACTTCTCTACGCAGTTGTAAAAATTGCGTTCATAACAGCGAAGATCATAGCTTCACTTGATTTCATATCCGCAGTTCATATATGATTCATTTCATATACCATTTCATCATTGACATGGAAATTAGTGGCCCTGTATTCTGTAGTTTAGCCTGAAGTAGCATTTTTATCATTCCGTGTGCTAAACCAATGAAGGAAATTATATTGTTGGTGCCGTATATGCGAAGCGTCCCACGCGATAGTTTTTCAGATTTTCATCCGTTATGGCCTAGGAGAACTTGAAAGAAATTCCTTTAAATCACAAAGAGGTTTAAAATCTCATTCTTTGATTGCACTCACGTGATAAGAAGGTCATGTTGGTGCCAGAATAAAAGAAAAATGTAATTCAAGTTTTGCAAAATAATAGAATCAAATTCCCAAAAGATTTTTTCGCTATTGATGGCCGCTGTGACGTCAAGTGCAGTCAAAGAATTAAACTTCTGGTTATTTACCTAAAAGTATCTTCACTTGTTACAAAAAGAAACAGTCAAATGGTTCCGAGCGCGGGATCAAGACCTTCCACCATTTAGGAAAAGATTCCGTGATGTTTAAATAAAAAACTTTAAACATAATTTTTTATCTCAAGAAGATGCAAAATGGCAATTTTGCAAAATCTGTATTTCGAAGATATTTAAATAAGCTGAATTTTATCCGCTGTCAATGCCATAGTTGCCTTTGATAGTCTTCATAGTTTCTTACAGTCTTGTATAGATGTCTGTTTTTTAATAGTATATAGTATGTAATTCAGTTAGCTATCAGTTGTCAAGCACTTAAATCATGAGCCTCTGGCTCCGGAGTCCGTAACTGATTCTACCTATCATGGAACTTGGTCTCAGTATCGTGGTCTTTTCCTTCTTCCACGTCCCTCGTGTTGCTTCTAAAACACCCCCAAAAAGGGTTTTGTAGCGTTGGGAGAAATATTTGCACACGCAGCACCCTTAGACGAAACTTAAGCCC
>NC_090884.1:41545649-41555649 GCF_036669925.1 Montipora capricornis
TCAAGACTGTCACTTGACATAAAATCATACTCATGCTAAAAGTGAATAATTTCCAGGTACATTCAGATAAAAGTACTTGTACAGTGGAACCCTGATGTGATGAGTCACTATATAAGTATAGGAACAACCCGATATAATGACAAACCGATACTTTGTCAAGCACGAATATTAAAATGTACGACTGAGAATCCCAATATAAACAAAGCCCTGATAAAAATTAATGAACAAATTTTTCCAGTCCCTTGACACTTCATTACATCAGATCTTCACTTTAGAGGCTAAAAAATCCCATATAATAATGCAAATACCTTTAGAGTAAATATCTTGGAACTCTTAAAATAGACCGTATTCATAAATGGCGGCCACGCGGAACAGCCTGGTTTCCAATACATGAGAACGAGGCTTGGTAGGCCAGCTAAAACTTACAGCGCACTTAGATTTGTATTATATTAAAGTTTCGAGGCGATAAATGTTACGCAAAAATATCCTGAAATCTTTATTTCTTGAAGGATAGTAGCGGAAAAGATTCTATTAGTCTCTGTAGGGGATAACTTTGGTCGACAGGACCTTTTTCTCCTTGGAGATCGGCTGAGAGATGCGTTCCGCTCTGCACGAAGAAGGATAAGCGAGACCAAGATACGGGCGAAAAAGTTTCCTTCTTTCGTTTGCCAGATGATGTAAACCTAAGAAAACAGTGGCTCCGTGCTATAAGAAGAGATGTGGGGCTGGATTTCCTAACTATCAGACCATGATGGCCCTGTACGACTATTTAGATCCTGGCGCCGGGGGAGAAAACATCAAGTACTGGTTGTCCGGAAAAGATATTGCTGGCAGTGCAAAGGCTGTGAAACAAGGGAGACCAAGGTCTCTAAAACCAGTAGACGAGTTTTTTTTGTCATTGTGTAGGCTAAGACAAGGTTTTGCTGAATTACATTTAGCTCATCTTTTTAATGTTTCTCAGCCAACTGTAAGCAGAGTTTTCATTTCTTGGATTAACTATATGTATATGAAACTTGGCCATATAAATATTTGGCCTTCCAGAAAACTAGTAGACGAGACAATGCCTCTGGACTTTAAGGCAAAGTATCCAAGCACAAGGGTCATCATTGACTGCACGGAGGTGCGATGTGAAATGCCTAGTAGCCTTCTTCTAAATAGTGAATTGTTTAGCTCGTATAAACACCATACCACTTTAAAGGCACTGGTGGGAATTTCTCCAAAAGGGTTTTTTACATTTATTGGGCAACTTTACACTGGGAGCATATCTGACAGGGAAATAGTAGAGCGAAGTGGATTCTTGAACCTTCCCTTTTCAAATGGGGACTCTGTAATGGCAGATAAGGGCTTTACTATTGAAGACATTCTTCCCCTTGGTGTTTCCTTAAATATTCCTCCTTTCCTGGGAATGTCTGAACAGATGTCAGCTGAAGATGTGATTGCAACACAGGAAATAGCTAGCTTAAGAATCCATGTTGAGAGGGCTATCAATAAGGTGAAGAATTTTCTGATATTTGATGGGGTTATTCCATTGAGCCTCTTTGGGGTAGTGAATCAAATGTGGTGTGTGTGTGCCATTTTGTGCAACATGCAGGACCCCATCATCAGTGCATAACCCTTTCACTCCCAAGATTGGATTAGTAATTCTCCTTTCTAGCTGCTAGACATTCCCTTTTATATTACTTAAGAGAATTTGAGTTTGATCAAAATAACACCATCTGAGTGATACGTTTATTCATTCTCATCACCTGGCTGCTGAATAGTGAATTGATATTATAAGGAGAAGTTACATACTAATCACTTCTGGGAGTGAAAGGGTTAAATTGATCTTGCTTTCATTAAGTAAATTTTCTGGTTAAAATGCCAACCAGGCAGGGGATAGAGATGAATACATGTAAAATATTTCAACTGAAAACAGTAAAGGAAAATATTATATTCGTATAGGTAATCGCATGGGGCCGAGTAAAATTAAGGATTAATATCACGCGTGTTTTCAGAAGTTGCTGAAATTGCGCGCAGCGACGAGGGCAATTTCAGCAACTTCTGAAAACACAAGTGATATTAATCCTTAATTTTACGAGGACCCATTGCGATTACTTGTTAATAACAAAGAGGGCAAAATTTTCTTAACACTGTTGAGGCACCTCGAAAAACAGACAGCTAAGCGGAGTTAAAACACTCGTTCGCTCGGAAGCAAAACAACTAACAAACAGACAAGCAAGTCAACTTGTTCTTTGCGTCCAAAACGAGTATAGATGATTGTTATTTACATCCACTTGAGAGGAAAATACGAGTTTCATTCGTGAACAACTGTAACAACGATTAAACCAAATGTTAAGCTTCAATTTATTTTATTCACCTGGGCCCGGTTGTTCAAAAGCCGATTAACTTAATCCAGGATTAGGGTAAACTTTTGTTTCATGTTTTCAACTTTTTGGCGAAAGTTTCTGTTGCGTCTTCTTGTTTTTGAAGATTGACTTCTTCAAATGTATAGTTTTGCCGAATATCAGCGTTAAACAACATTTGGGAGTAGAGAAATAAACTCCCTGGTTAATTTTTAATCTGGGATTAGCGTTAATCGGCTTTTGAACAACCGGGCCCTGTGCTGTAGAGGTTTTTACCACTTGCAAATACGCATCCGTAAACATAGCAAACGGTTTGTCCAAAGAAATCCACCAAATTTGAGCTACTTGTTCCTCCCGTCAATGGCAAATTGTTCTGTGACCTTTTTTGTTGAGCTGCAAGATGTCGTGGTAAACTGAAAGCCCTTGACGAAAGGAATCATTTTGTTTTTCAACCACACAATCCCGCTACGCCGGGCGCCATGTAAGTCGATCCAAGTTTTAAGCTTTTCATGAAAAAAATCTTTTGCCCTTCTTCTTGTCACTCGAAAATTCAAATTCCAGATCATCTTTTAAAGCTAGTTCTTAATCTTTATGCGTTTTCGGCGAATGCAGCGCGAATTAAAAGACAAACTTCGATGAAGACGAAGTTGTTTTGCTCAAACAGAAGAAACCAACTGAATGTGGAAGACGTACGTTCAGCCAATCAGGAGCGAGAATTTTTGGCGCTCGACCAATCGCGAGCGAGTAATTTTGCCCTCTTCTCAAGCAAAATTAAGAAAAAATACCCTCTTCATTGACCAATCAGCATTCAGTAATTTTGCCCTCTTTGTTATTATACATATAAACAGATCAAAATTTAACCACAACAATGTACCCAAAATTAACATATAAATTTGCAAGTTGGGTAAATCAGTCTCCTTTGTGTGTATCCTTTTCTAAAGAGATGTTATGAAGAAAAATATGGTGCTCAGTTGAACAATTTTTGTTTTGTTTTTTGTAACCTGTCCTAACAATTGATTGTATGCAAATTTTAACTGGAATCATTCTTGTCAGAGTTCCCACAATTCCAGTCTTGATTCTATGTACACAATCTAAATGACAATTCTTTGACTTTCTTAGTTCAGGCTAAGGTCTTTATGTAAGTTATTATATTGTAAATTGAAAAATAAGGTTCTTATCATTGTTTTCAAAAGGATTACACAATATACTTCTTATGATATTTACATGAAATTATGTAACTTCAACTCTCCTCAACTTTTAAAGCTTCAATATAATCACAGAAATTCTCCTCACCACTGTAGTTCTCTACATGTGTTGTAGTTGTCAGTTGTGAGAGGTTCTTTGAAAAACCAAGCCAATTAATTTTGTCTTTGGTGATCAATCCCTTTATTCTCATGGTTTGGGCTTGTTTAAGTATTACACTGCCAGGAGAAAATAGATGGTGATCACTACATGTATGCTGAAGCTTTAAAGGCTTCACTGGTTCATAATAATTATTTTTTACCAAGCAGTAAGCTAAACCTACAATTATGTACATGTATATAAATAAAAGGCACTTGCAGCGCCTAGCATTTGTTTACATAATGACTGATTAGCATTTTGCAAATTCACTAGCCGCAGTTTTGATAAAATAGGTAAAGAAATAGGTTTCAAGCTTTTGTTTCAGAGTTGCCCAGTAGGCGGCGTCGAAAGGGATTCTCTCCACTGAAATTCCCTTCTTTGTGTAGACAATGAAGTCACACCATGAGGCTCCACTAGCACCCATCTGGCCCTGCACTTGAGTGTAATAGGAATGATTCCTTTTAAGTCTGCATTGTCCATTAACAGCCTCACAAAAAAAGTTTGGATCCTGACATGCTTCCAGTGGAGTGACTTGATACTTCGTCTCTGGACACTTCACTTCAGCAAGTCCAAAATGATTTCGACAGCCAAAATCAACAACTCTGCCATCTGGTGAGGCTCCAAGAAATGGCATATCCAAACAAACAACAAAACCACTCTTGAGAACCTTTACTGGGGTCTTTCGAGTAAACATAATTTTCTCATATTGTTCAATGGCAATGGGTTCATTTTTAATACCGTGCTCGACATACCTTGAGGTGAACGGCTTCGGATTGATGAGGTCAGCTGCAAATTTTTCATGATTCCTTTGCCTTTTTGAGATTAAGTCAAATTTTGAAGCAGTAAATCTAAATTTACATTCCTTCTTCCACTGCTCAGATGATGACTGGTCTCTTGTGGCTTCCTCAATATTGTTTATCATGGCCTCATCCACAACAAGGGAACTAACAAGTGCTTTTTCAGCAACATCTAAGTTGTTAGGCAAAACAAAATCACTGCGCGAGTCCAGAGGAAACCTGGGATAGGTAAGTTCAGTGTCTGCGCTGACATCTTCTCTTGGCATTGATGAAATATCCACAGTAGCCACGAAGTTCGCCTCAGTGTGACTCAACTGATAACTACAAAATGACCCAATCTGACTTTCTCCAAATTTGGTTTCCACACAACTGTTAAGGTAAGAATCATCTCTTTCCATTAGTGCTAAGCCCATTTGGGGGTTTATTTGCTTTAGGGCCTTTTTAAATTTCATTTCGGCCTCAACATCATGTCGGGGATTAGTTCTTGCATCATAAAAGAGACATTTCACTCCCTCTCTGCTCTTAGTTTCATCAAGTTTAGTTTTGGAAATGGTGACTTCCATTACTGGTTGGGCAGATATTTTGTCACCACGACCCTTTTTGTGCCACTTTTGGAGCTGGGAAGTGCATGCAAGATCCGGCTGCTCATCATCATCCTGGCATAAATCATCGGTTGATTTACTGTCAAATAAACTAAACTTGCATGCTTTAAACATCAATGCCAGAACATGGTTACAGTAACCAACTTTGCCAGCTTTACATGAACAGGTGGCTTGAATGACTTGGCCTGACACAATACACATAGCAAAACGAAGAACATGGGGGGCCTCACTCTTCTTGAAACTGTGATAGCACTTTGCCTTGAAATAAAAGAACCTTTGATCACTGTTTGCCTCAATCTCCTTCAAGTACTCATCCTCGAGAAAGGTTTTAGCTTTCCTTAAATTGGTCGGAATTGAATGATGGTCAGCATTTGCAACTCTTTTTCCAGAATTTGCCACGTGCTGGTTCATTTCAGCTCTTGTGAAAGAAGGCATCCTTTCAAGCGACTTCCCCCAGCCATCGCTCGGATATTTCACACTTGACGAAGGAGCGGTGTCTTTTGAAATGTTCGAGACCCTTGCCTTTCTTTTCGTGTAGATTTCATCGGGATCAGGATCGATCACCATCTTATCTCTTCCACTTTTAATATACTCGTCGACACTGCAAAGTAGTCGATAAGGAATTCTAAATTTTACAGAAACAAAATCATATGTGCCTGATCTCTGAAAGCAAATCTGTACAACAAGCTGCCTGTATGTTGCTTACCGCTTTATAAGCTGTGCCTTCGTCTTAAGTCCCTTTAGTGAATCGCCACGGCATCGCAACCAAAACTTGAGTTCTTCATTCTTTAGTGAAGAAGGATTTCTTCCAGCCAAAGCAGCTCCCGGAATATCGTCTTCGGTAAGAATAACTGCGTCTGAATCTCGACTTGTAGAGGCCATTTCATCCCTTGATTTCACCCCTGGCCTACCAAGCCTACAGAGACTAATAGAATCTTTTCCGCTACTATCCTTCAAGAAATAAAGATTTCAGGATATTTTTGCGTAACATTTATCGCCTCGAAACTTTAATATAATACAAATCTAAGTGCGCACTAAGTTTTAGCTGGCCTACCAAGCCTCGTTCTCATGTATTGGAAACCAGGCTGTTCCGCGTGGCCGCCATTTATGAATACGGTCTATGGCGGCGAAGCATCGCGTGGGAAGCAAAACACCGGTCAAAGAACGCTTTAAACTAAGTTTGTACACGAGGCAGTGGTGGCTTCGCAGTAAGATGAAATATTTTTACGGACGTTTTAATTCTGGAGCAGGACTTTTGCGCTTTAAAAGTACGTGTACAAAAATCTAAAAACGTATCTCAATACAACGTTGTGAGCATTTGTAAGTTTATTACACTTTCGTACTCACTTTATTTAACTGTCATTGAAATCAGATTGAACATCAAAGAGAAAAACTCAGCTGTTAAGTACAGAGTGAAAAACTCTTTGTGGCCTCGTATTACTAAGCTTATTCAAGCAAGATGATCGAGTCACATACTCCAACTTGCTATGTGAACATGAAGTAATGAACTCTATATAAGCTTATTTTAATTAGTCTGACTGAAATTAAATTATCGATTGATTGAATGATTTCCTTAATTCACTGGCATCGCTTTTTATTAAGTCTAATTAACAGAAGTTATTAAATTGAGTCTTAAGCTAATTATACACATGCAGTATACAGTTTTAAATGACTTAAAAATATACTCTAATGATCTAAAAACAGCACTACACACCCTGGTAATTGACCCTTTTTGGATCTACAGGTATGAAAATTTATATGATTATTAGGCTTTGGATTCAATTAAAAACTTAGGGGCAAAGAGAATCTAATTTTTGCAGACACTTACGTTGTATAGGTGATATTCTATAACCTATTTCTGGCTGATACTGTAATCTGAATGTTTATAGGAAAATGTATAAATGATTAGAAACAATCTGGAAACCCATTTTCAATTCCTTGCTGAACCACATTTTCACTCAGTTCCTTAATCAAATGAAATTATTGCCTGATAACCCAAGGCTATATTGTTGTTAATTTTTCAGTTGGGCTAGTGATCTTCTTCATGCCCATAAATTTTAAGTGACCTTTTTGGTGGTGGGGGGTAAATACTTATGTTTTTTTCAAACTACTGAATTACTTCAAGAAAACAAATAATTATTTCAATTGTTAATTTATTTTTTATTGTTTAACCTGGGAAAAAAGTTTGACTGTTATGTAAGTATATCCTTTTTGCAGCCCACAAACTACAAAACTGATTTCCTTGCACCAAGTTTTTGCATGAATTGTTAGGCTTTGATTTACCATTGTCTAACCACTTAATTCCAGTAAACTATGTTTGCCAAAATGACCTGTTGCATTGTTCTCTTTATCAAATGACATCTACAGAATAATACTGAGAATGAATTTATCCAAAGATGTGTGTTGTTGAATTTTAATGTTCACCAGATTAAGTGTAAAATGGAAGAAAATACTGACAGTGTAACACACTTACACACACTACATTTTGTAACAACCAGTTCAAGTTCAATAATAATGCTTTATCATTGAACTTGAATTGCTTGCCATAAAAAATAGTGTTTGCAAGGCATTCAGTGGCAGATCCAGACTTTGAACTAAAGGGGGGTGGGGGGTGGTTTTGTGTTTGTCTTGCCTGCCCAGCCGGCTTTCCCTCCATCTGTGTTCTTTTCTATTTTTACCACTGGTATTGCATGCCATTGATCACTGAACAATAGTTCTGTAAAACAGACATATAATTGTTTAATGTTTCTCTAACACACATTTGGAGGTTTAACAGGATTGGCCGAGAAAACAATAAAATAAACAACAGAAACAATGGCCTATTCCTGAAAACAATAGAGGTGGATGAGTCCAGGAGCAAATAGAGGTTCCGAAGAGGTGGGTGACTACTGAACATTTGTACATTGTGTGGGTGAGGAATTTGTAATTTGCAACTTGTTGTTGCATGTTGCTGGTTGATAATAATCACTGCTGTGACCAAAGAAACAATCTAATTTGGAAACAGTAATGGTAGAAAAACCTTTCTAACTACTACCCCAGACCCCATCCAGTTATCTGTAAACAGCTTTGAAGAATATAAAAGGTTTCAAATAAGTAGTATAAAGTTCACCAACACAAGTAGACATAAACAGTGCAAATTCTTTCAACATGTCTTTATTATGCCAACATTGATTGAAGACAAGGTTGGGAATGCTTGATTAATACAAACGTTTTCAATGTAATACTTTATATATGATACATTATATAGTTATCACTACCTAGATCAAAGAATACTACTTTGGAATATGTAACTTCTATTTATCTTCTCTGAGTAACTAATACTCTGTTGAAATGTTTCCACCTATAAACCTTACTTTTGAGGTTGCCTTGGCTTGTGGAATACACTGAAAGATATACAGCAGCTTTCATAAATGTTCTATTGACCGCTTTCAGTGCTAAGATGGTTCATCAAGATGGCAATTTATCTACAGTAAACAATTGTTATCTTGTGCACTACTTAAACAAGAATTGAAATAAGGCCCCCACTTATAGAAAAACTAACACAGTAAGGAATGTAAGTGTTTAGACATAATAAAACAGGAACCATTTTCCCTGGCCAGGTACTGAGAAAAAAAACATCATTGTTCAGCGTTTCAGCCAGAAAATTATACTTAAGGACCAAAGTGGCCCCTGAAGACTTGTTTCAGGGGCACATTTCTTAGGAAAGGGCCCAATAGATAATAGTTGGACCTAAAAAATTGGTCGCCAGAGGTCTGGCATGAAGGACCTGGGTCAAGAACAATACAAAGGCATACAAGACAAAGTCAATGACAAAGGGTTTGCAATGCATTATAGGGAGACACAGCAAAGCAAAAGGATGGAGTGACTTCTTTTCTTATGTTACGTGTTTTAAAGAAGCAAAGATCTTTCAATATGGCTTACTAGAAGAACATAAGGTGTCCTCAACATAGCAAAAGGAAGTCGCGATTATGGCAACTAAACTAGAATTTTTGGTCGCAAAGAAACAAGTGTTAGTCGCATTGTACATTGTTAGTTCATTGGCGACCATATCGGTCGCATTTTTGAGCCTTGGGATGGTTATTAGAATACTATCCTGGGTTAAACCTGCATGCAGCCTTGTAACAACAACAAGCTTTATTACCAAAATAAAAGTAAAGGGCTAAATTTGCCCTTTCTCCATTTCTCTGGGGGCCTTCTCTAAATGCAATGCAGGATTCCCACAATGGTGCGGTCTGGCGGAAACACTGAGTTCAATACAGTAAACTTATTTTACATTTGAATCTCAAACATAGCACTGGCAGTTAGTTTGATACTAATAACATTTCTGCAAGAAGTCATGTGCATTGTATCAAATAATATGTATTTAATACCTATAGGCTGGCTCTAAAATTACTTTAACACCATCCAGACGGCAAATACAATCATTTGACAACATAAATACCATATGGTAAAATCTAAGAATATTCACAAGAATATTTTCAACTTAAACGTCGGCAGAAAATAAAAATATTCAATTCAGCCTCGGCCACCAAAACAATATTATTATAAAAAATAGTGCATTTGAAAAGCCTGATACAGGCAGAAGGCCTATATTTAAGGAATGTGTCCAAGAAAATAGAAGCGATTTTCCGTATATTAGAACAGTGCTCTGTAACGAGCAAAAGCTCCTTTTTAGATTTGAAATTCGAACATAAAAAACGCTTCAAACTCTTCTTTGTTTCCGTACGCGGAAAAACTAATTGCACATGAATACAGAACAACAAAAACAGCACATACGACCACATGTGATGAGCTGCAGCTCGCTAGCTGTCGGCAGATCTAAGTTTACACGCTCGTTATGTATATTTTCCCGGGCTTATTTCTACTTCTATGGTATAGGTTACATCTTTTAAATTAAAATAAAACGGAAAACATTCAC
>NC_090884.1:41570649-41593149 GCF_036669925.1 Montipora capricornis
GACAATGTGCACAATGCAATCATTGATTGATTGTGATGAACGCAGGAATTCAAATGATTTCTTTACTTGTATATTTAGAACTTTTGAATAAATTTAGTTTGTTGAACAAAAGATATGCCCTCTGGGATTCGCTTTTGACTTAGGTCTGCGAAAGTAACTCGATATCGTAAAAACAATAGCACTCTCTGCGACGTTCTCACAACTTGTTGTATTTTAGGACGTTAAAACACCACGCACTGTTCGAATAAGCTTAAAGGGCCCTTATGTGCTGGATGGCATGTAATATAATATTCTATAACGTCTTAGTGTCGACTCCATTTTTAGAACAATGACAGGATTAGCAAAGTATTTGCGTTTTTTTTTAAGTTAGCTCAATCGTCAAAGAACATCTTGGTGACGTTTATCGTCTGCGTTTTCCAACACAATTGAAGAACTGAGTGTTAAAGGAGAAACTTGGTGACTCGTCAATATCAATGTACATGACTCTGACAGCTTGCTACATGGATGCGGTATTGTAATCGCCTCTTGAATGGCTTGCTAATACTCCCGACTCGAGGTAACTATTCAACTCTTCTCAGATGTCTTCTTCCTTTTTTAGCGTACAAAGTTAAACAACGAGGCTCAAAGCACCGAAGGCGGAAAATTGTAAGGCTTGTCTATGGGATCGGTCCTTTCCGGCTTTGGAGTGACGAATCATACACCCGAAGGCTATTTCCCCTTTAGCATAAACACAGGAACGTCTGCTTGCAAGGAACCAGTTGGCTGTGTGCGGAGGATTCATCAAGACAGCAATCATGAATGCATCAGTGAATGGACTGCGCTGTTCCAGTAACTTGACTACATCATACAAATTTTATACAACCGCGTTTTACAGCCTCATCTTCGTTGTTTCGCTGGTCGGAAATTCCTTAATAGGAATAATTGTTTACAAAACTCAAACTCTGAGGAAACCCATCAACTTTCTTATTGTCAATATGGCCATGTCCGACATTTTGTACCCTTTATTCTTGATTCCTCGCCGTATTTCGGACTTGCACCTAAACTCCTGGCTCATCAGAGGTGGCTTCGGTGAGGCCTTGTGTAAGCTGGGTCCATTCTTGACTGATGTTTCCTTAATAGTGTCAGTTGAGAGCCTGGTTCTGGTAGCAGTCGACCGATTTGGAGCTGTCATGTTTCCTCTCCGTCCTACGCTAATTACTTCTAAGCGATGTCTCTTGTTGATTGTCCTTACTTGGATTGTGGCTTTGGCGGTCATGTCACCAGATCTCGTAGTTTACAGCCTGAATGTTGACCAAGGAGAAGTAGTTTGCCATCGGAATTGGGATTCCGTAGGAGACTCGACATCATGGGCGAGATACGTTTTTGCTATGAATGTGGTGTTTATTTATATCCCCATGGCCATTCTGATTATACTGTACTCTTCGATGC
This sequence comes from Montipora capricornis, assembly GCF_036669925.1. Lineage (NCBI taxonomy): Eukaryota > Metazoa > Cnidaria > Anthozoa > Scleractinia > Acroporidae > Montipora > Montipora capricornis. The sequence goes on from NC_090884.1 coordinate 41,572,078, forward strand.
TTCTCAAACTCACGTTACGGAAGACGCCAGGTGAAGGATTGACTGTTTCTGAGAGGAAACGAGAAAAACGGAACAGAAATGTGTGGAAATTGACCATAGCAATTGTTGTATTGTTTATCGCGAGCTGGATTCCATGGAGTATTAATTTTTTAGTAGTTATCTTTACAAAGGATCCTTTGCCTTGTGGTTTCTTTATCTACTGGAAAATTACCCAGCTCGTAACGAACTTACATTGTGCCATTAATCCTTGCATCTGCTTAGCCTTCAGCGGATACTACCGTCAAGCCTTCAAGAAACTCTTCAAGTGTTCGAGAGCGCTTAGATCGCAGGAAGAAGTAGCAATAACATTGCAAACGGGTCGTGGAATTCAATATTCCTCGCAGGCTACATTATTCTAAGGGGTCATTTCTTCCATCTGTTTATGTGCTTACTAAGGACTGAAAACAGCTGTTAATTCAATTAAGTTGTCAACTCAGTCGAGATAGTTGTCGATAACAACTTGCCTCTTCTAGGGAGGCCCTAAGTGTAACATAACGTAAGTCGTTAGAAAAGACTGAAATGTTCCTTTAGCAAAAAAGATGATGACATAAAGCAACAAAGATATTGCACTGTAACAAATACTTGAGAGATAAAAGGTGTTTATAAAAAACGTTGAAACTGATCTAGATAAAAAATTATTAAAAACTGAATTTTCGACTGCAACTGCGGTCTTCATGAGTGACTAAAATATGCTGTTCGAGAGTAATATGCTAAAACTAAAATAAGAAGTTACTTTATCCCCTAGGGCTTCAATAATGTCTTATAGACAGAAGGGAATGGCTTCCGCTCGTTCACCGCATTTTTGTCTATTGTGGAGTGCCATGATTCCAAAAAGATTCTTTTGTGCCAATTATTGACATTCTTTTCTAGAATTTCCACATAGCCAGTGTCAGTGTCATGGTCAGTGGTTTCGGCGTGATCTTTTACTGCCGACTCTTTGTTATTATTAGTTCCTCGTTTATGCTCCCCGCCACGTGAATTCCATGATCCCTTTGTTTCCCCAATGTATGTGAAATCACACGATCGGCATTTAACCTTGTACACAATGCCTTTTGTTTTCGTTTCTTTTGGGCGATCCTTTGGTTTCCTAAAATAATGGGCGAGTGTTTTAATAGGCTTGAAAGTAGTTTTTATGTTCGCTTTATTAAGCACATTTCTGACTTGTTCTGAAACGCCCTTTACGTATGGCAAAGTAGCAAAAGTTTTTGGCCGCGTATCGGTATCCTGTATTTGGATTGCAGCCGGTGGTCTAGAAGCCCGACATTTCTCAATGAATTTATCTGTATAACCATTAACTTTTAAGTCATTAATGACTTGTTGTCGTTCTCGATCTTTTTCTGTGTCATTGGATGGGATGGTTTCTGCGCGGTCTATCAGGCATTTAACAACCGCACGTTTGCTCTGGGCGGGGCTATGAGACGCGAAATCCAGGTACTTGTTGGTATGAGTTGCTTTGCGATGTACGCTAACAGTAATGTTTCTCGATCTTTCTACTGTGCTGCGTGTGTCAAGAAAGATCAGTTTCAACGTTTTTTATAAACACCTTTTATCATATAATGGATACTGATCGACCATCAAGTAAATACTTGAGTTGTATATAATAAATATAGCCTTATAGGTGAATTGAACTTGTTTAGTCAACAATATTATGCCGACCATTGGAGACAGTCCTATTACGTTTCTTTATTCACTTTAGATGCACATTATTTCTATGAAACGTTTGATGTATACTGAAACGTGGCTTTAAGTGAGCAAAAAAACACATGTACATTCGCGATGTTTTAGGACACAGCTTTGCAAAAAGATGGAGGGATCCTGCTGAACGTCTTTATTAATAACGGTATGGAGAACTAGTAATGTGATCAGTAATGTGAAAGAGATCTCGAGGTTAGCGGTTAAATGGCAATGTTCCTCTGAAAACTTTTTTCACTCTAGTTTTAAATATCGTGCTTGGCGCTTATTTTGAACGTCCGCCCTCAGGCCTCGCGGCAACGTCAGCATCTAACGTCGAGTGTGATCTTCGTACAGCCGTCAGTGCCATGTTTGACTGGCTTGTTGAGAGCTTAGCTCAGGATACTTTAAACAAATTTCCTTTTGTTGTCAAAAGTTCGTTTTTTTCCGCTTTCTCTCAACGACTTTGCTGGCCATTATTTAAAGTATAGAGGCAGGAGCAATTGTTTTATTTGTATAGTGTATAGTGTTCGTAATACTTCCTTTATTTACATTCATTCAAAGTATGTCAAACATTGCGTAAAAACCATAATAGAAATTCTGATGCATTTTTTTTTGGCTTACACCGAAAATTTGCCATCAGGTGGCACTAGTTAGAGAGTGACCAGTGCCAGACCATATTCCAGTTAGTCCTCTTCTACAATGAGCGTTGAGACTTCTTAGCCAAATGGGTGATAAAAGTTGATATTTTAATTAGCGTAACAATTAATTTCACCCATCATCTGAGACTTGTGTTTAGTTCAGTTTCGCAAGAGGAAACAATAGACGAGCCGGCAGGCCGTGATTTGCAGACTTGCTGCTTTGGAAGTAGCCAGAGTCCGTGTTCTTGGCGCTGACCAAAAGAAAAGCAGACTCTGGGAACGAGTTTGGCGCACATTGATAAAATGGCGGATTTGCATTGACGCCAAGCTTAATCTGTCAAGGAATCGCTATTTTGAAATTAAAGATTAAAGATCAGAACAAAAATAACTTATTTTTTAACGCTGATTGGAAAAAACTACGAATTATAGCAAAACAAAATAGTCAGCCTGACGCGTCTAAGCAAGAAAAACTATTTTGAACGTTACTTTGAAGAAAACATTAACAACTCCAGAGAAACGTGAAGAGGTATAAATGACATCGTCTCAAGAAAGGAAAAAAGTGGTCAAAGATCAATGCACCGCCTTGCTGACGCCAACTCGGAAACGGTATGTAACCCAAAGGAAACAGTAGGTAATTCTCTTAACACGTTTTTTGCAACTGTCGGACATAAATTGGCTTGTTGTATACCTTCTCCGTCACTAGGTCATGACTTTAGTACATTTTTAGATCCGTCAATACTAAGTTCTTTTATTTTGATCTTTTCGTGCCCACAAAAGTGGAAATTGAAATGAAAGTGTTAAGAAACAACAAAGCCAAACAACAATTGAGGACATACACCACGGAGATTCTTTCCTAATGTGCTCTTCAGGCAGTATGAAAGATGGCGGACCAAAGTCAACAACAAACGTACGACAAAGGAACTTATAGAGGATAACACAAAAACCGTACTTCTTGATGTTTTAAACCAGCTTAATTCTAATACAGGTCTAGATTTTACGTTGTACAAGGTGGAGTGGCTATACTCGCAGATTCTGAGACTCGGAGGTAAGTGTTTTCTGAGACTCGGGGGTAAATGCTGTAAACTGGTTAATAACTCATCTAGCGCTGGTGCCATGATCCAAAGCACCACGATATGTCACATCGCTTTGTGAGGAATGTAAACCGCCTTCAATTCTTTTATGTATCTCTGTCAATCAAGCTTTCATCACCCCCTCCCCTCAGTTTTTTTTTTAAACACTGGTCTATGTGCAAAGATCTCCTTAAAGTGCTGTTCGTTTCCTCTTTGCGGTTTGCATGTAATTGTAGATATGTAGATTTACTAGAATCCTTTGACTTATTTTTAGAGAGATTGTAACGTTTTAGGATGTACACCTTGGATACTCTGCCGCGGCTAGTAAATCATTTCTATTGTTATCATTATTTTTATTTTCATCATAAATATTTTTAAGCATTGTACATTTAATCAGTTCGGAAATAATAAAAGTGTGGCAAGACGCACCGGATGGAATTCCGCTTACAGGCGTGATGCTAATTTCTAGATTCTGTCATTTCTCATACAAAAGAAAATGAAAGAAAGGGATAAATGATCCTCGTACGTATCTGGACAACTGAATTTAAGCAATTTGTGTTCTATAGATACCTGAAAAATTCATGTGTCTTTAACGGGATTCCAGTCCCGGTGGGGGGGGGGGGGGGAGGGGGGTAGTGCCATATATGGACTATATAGGTATGTGCCGCTGTGAAGCAGTTTACTCTAGCAAAGGGTATATAAATCAGAGCGTTTGGGTCTAGAATAGGATATCACTTTTCACGAAACTGACCAGTTGGTTGAAGATTTTATCTATACTAGGGAAACCAGGAATTGCTACTCAAAAATATAAAAAAATGAAATCGGCAAGTTTAAATTTTCACGACTCAGCCTCAACAGCGTTGATAGATGACTATCATAAAACGCTACTGGATTAGCCTGCGTGGCAGAACTGACAAAAATCGGGATTCATACGGAAATCGGTGATATTAATACTGGTTAAAATTAAACATTTATTGTCTTGATAATGCATATGTACGTGCTTGGCATTGCTGGAAAAGTATAAATAAATCCTTTCTTAAGAAAGAAGTGATTGTGGTATAAGGTTTTGTTATGGCTTTGCTTTAGACTGTGCTAGTGACCTCAGTTTCTGGAAAACAGCTACTCTAGGATAGGAGTGATTTGGGGAGTTTACTCTAGTATAGGGTAGCAAAAGCTAGCTGAAGCTCTGGTATAAGCTAAGGGTTCCAGGGCCCCAGCCAGAAATTTCTAAAGTACCCCCCCCCCCCCCCCCCGCAAGGCCTCTGCAAGGCCGGTGCAACACTCTACCAACGGAGCTTTGAAGTCTCTCAGTTGTTCCCCTGAACGGATTCGTTGAAATGAATGTATATACATTCATTATTCCACTATTTCGCAGTTTTACCATATCTGGTCAAGAGACCTGGCAAAATGTGAGGAGGCAACGAGCCGTCAGTATTTCGTGGTATTTGCCGTCTCACTTTTGCGGCCTGTGATTGGTTCTAATGTTGAAATTGACGTCGTTGCACTGAATTGGGTTGCTGACGTACGCAAACAAATACGTTTCGCAAGTAGAAAGAATTGAAATTTCGATCAGGCGCGGGTTGATTAGTTTACAGTTTTATTTATCCTTATAAATGATGGATCGCGATACAAAACAAATCGCGATTTTGAGACGGCAATACCACATTATATTGACGGCGTTGGGAGAAAATATATTCCGCATTGGCCTCCGTCGCTTCGCGACTCCGCCCAATACGGAATATATTTTCTCCCAACTAACCGTCAATATAATGTGGTACTGCCGTCTCAAAATCGCAATTTGTTTTTAGTGTCCCGGTTTGAGCGGTTTAGAACAGAGCAAATACGTGCGGACGGAACGGGCCGAGTTTTTCAGTAAAAGAAATTGTATTCAACTCCGTGCAAAGCCCCAGAATTTAGCTTCTCATCGGTTGTCACTCGTCATTTCATTTATCCAATCAATTTTAATTGCTTCGTCTGTGTTGTTTACGTCATTCGCACGCGCCTTATTATGCAAACGATACGATTCTCAGTCAATGCTGTAAGAAGCCAGAGTACTTGAAAATAGCGTAATAGTGGAATGATAAATCCCATATTTTGCTAGTTGCTCATATTTGTAAGTACTACACAACTTTCAAAATATCCGCGCGCATTATATATTAGACCATTTATTACGTGAGCGAAATGATATATGAAATGAATCAAATATTGACCGGCTGCGGATATGAAATCAAGTGAACCCGGAGTGAAGGATCAGAGCTTCACTTCACTTGATTTCATATCCGCAGTTCAATGTATGATTTCTTTCATACATCATTTCATTCGTTGATTCATTCATCACGGGTATATTTAAACACGCAAATGACCAGCTCCCAATATCGGTGGCTTCGTGGCTCGGTTGTTTAGAGCGTCGCACCAGCATCGGGAGGTCACGGGTTCAAACTCCGTTGAAGTCCTGAATTTTTCAGGCCTCTCCACGCAATTGCTAAAATTGCGTTCATAACTGCAAGGACCATAGCTTCACTTGATCACTAGTTTTAGTTTAAAAATTAGTGCTTTCAGCGCTAGCACCACTTTTTCATTGTGACGTTTAGACCATTCAGGTGGGTCAAGTTCAGATTAAGAATGTTACTTGAACTTTTCTGTAAAATGGTCACGTAACATTTCGCATCATTCCTTAAACAAGGAATGAATTCATGTCTTTGGCATGTGAATCAAACTTCACTGGGCTATTTGATTGAATAATGTCTTCACACAATAGGGTTTGACAACTGGCCTTCTTGTTAATAGTGTCGGTAGAGTTTCAAATTTTCAAAAATAGTATCAACATTTTCAATAGTCAGAAATCTTGGACAGGCATGCGCTCTCGACACAGCATTTTTGCGCTACATTGAGTCACAAGTGGCCAAGAAATTTAGAGCATTTGGTGGGAGAAAAGACGTAAATTAAATCAACGCGACCTCATAAACTGGATGAAAAATCGGTCAGTTTAAAATGCAGACTGCAGATTGGGTCTAAAATGCAGACTAGGGACAAATTAGGCCTCAGCCTAGGTCTAGGCCTGGGCCTCAATCTGCATTTTAGACCCAATCTGCAGTCTGCAGTCTGCATTTTATACTGACCGAATTGCAAATTGTTCACTGCGATTCTGCTTGCAAGCGAGGAAACCTAAGAATATCGAAAAGAATTGCACTTCTCCAAATCGTTATCAATGCGGTATTCAACTTTGAAGATCAGAAGAATTTTTTCCTTGACGACAGTATGGCGGAATGCTTAAAACTGCGATTTGGAATCTTTTAAAGTCAAGCTCCAAGAACTCTCTGCTACATGTCACTGTTGCGGTTTTTTTGGTCAAAAACAAGCCAAAATGCACCAAACCATTCTCAGCTAAACTTTGAGATATTCGCCGTGGCATATATTGCCTAAAATTCATCTAAATGTCCTCCAAAGCCACTCGTTGAAAAGGTTGTTTCACAGACAGTTAATTGCCGTCATTTTCTTGGTGCGACTCTCGGGGCAATACTTCAATCAGCGGCTTCAGTTGGACGGGTTCTAAACTCTGAACCTATGAGCCCAAAAATACAAAAATCCAGCGGAGTTGTCTTTTCCGTGACAACATGAATGTAAGTCTCACGAAATCCTATGTCCGCGATTTCCGCCCAACGGCGGGAGTATTGAGTAAGTTTCAGCTGAAGTTTGAGTTCCGCTGATTTAGACATGCCTTCTCAGTGCAAACAGTGTAACAAGTGTTTTAGCCGCGCAGAACGTTTAAGGAGGCATGAAAGAGTCCATACTGGAGAGAAGCCTTATGAATGCAAGCACTGTGGCAAGTGTTTTGGCCACGCAGAAAGTTTAAAGAGACATGAAAGAGTCCATACCGGAGAGAAGCCTTATAAATGCGAACATTGTGGCAATCGCTTTGGCCGAGCAGGAAATTTAAGGACACATGAAAGGGTCCATACTGGAGAGAAGCCTTATGAATGCACACAGTGTGGCAAGTGTTTTAGCCACGCAGAAAGTTTAAGGAGACATGAAAGAGTCCATACTGGAGAGAAGCCTTATGAATGCAAACAGTGTGACAAGTGTTTTAGCCGCGCAGAAAGTTTAAGGATACATGAAAGAGTCCATACTGGAGAGAAGCCTTATGAATGCAAACAGTGTGACAAGTGTTTTCGCCACGCACGAACTTTAAGGAGACATAAAAGAGTCCATACTGGAGAGAAGCCTTATGGATGCAAACAGTGTGGCAAGCGCTTTTGCCGAGCAGGAACTTTAAGGACACATGAAAGAGTCCATACTGGAGAGAGGCCTTATGAATGCAAACAGTGTGGCAAGTGTTTTAGCCAAGCAGGACATTTAAGCAAACACAAAAAAGCCCACACAAGAGAGAAGCCTTGCAAATCAACGCAAACAACAATGTGGAAAGGGTTTTAGCCACGCAGGAGATTTAAGGAGACATGAAAGAGTCCATACTATAGAGAAGTCTTATGAATGCAAACAGTGTGGCAAGTTTTTTAGCAAAGCACAAAGTTCAAGGACACATGAAAGAGTCCATACTGGAAAGAAGTCTTATGAATGCAAACAGCGTGGCAAGTGTTTTATCCAAGCAGGAAGTTTAAGGACACATGAAAGAGTCCATACTGGAGGGAAGCCTTATGAATGCAAAAATATGGAAAGTGTTTTATTGAAGCACAAAGTTTAAGGACCCATGAAAGAGTCCATTCTGCAGAGAAGCCGCATGAATGCCTACATTGTGGCAAGTGTTTTGGTGTAATGGAAAGGTTAAAGTTGTACTATGATCAAAAAATCAAATCTTTTTTTCCTTTAGATTTCAAAACTACACGTTAACTAAACACTAAGTGACCCAAATTTTAAGCCCTAATTTCAAAGACACACATTTAAACTGAAATTTTCCTGTTTAATGGTCTGCCATTACTAACTTTAAAAACTTGAGAGAGCTGGATTGAGGAGAAAATGACATCAAAGACTCATTAGTTTAAGAATGCATTGCGTTTGTACGCTACTGAATTAATATGTAGCACGAGAGTTTTGGGCTTTCAGATTTTTAAACTTGTTGTTTGTATACATAATAAACTGTGTTAACATGCTGAAATTTTAAGCTATTGAGCTCCAACCCTCTGAGGTGCAGTCAGTCAGTTTTGAAGGTGATGTATGGTGGGCTGTGAAATCCAAACCTTACACTCAAAGTGAACAGCCTTTCAGCAAAAATCAAAGCTCACAATTTTGCCAGGCAGGTGTTAAGGAAACGCACTTTCAAAATCTGACTGAAAAAAGGAGGCAATTTTTTGATCATAGTACCACTTTAAAATGGTGGCTCTTAACTAATGAAAGACAGTGGTTGCTAAGGAAGCTTTTTAGGCAACAGCCGTAGAAAAAGGTTGCATGGATGTTTCTTTTAAGTAACGTTTTCATTGGAAATCTGACATCACTTCAAATAGAAGGCGCGTGGGCAACTAGTCCCAGTCCTCTGCCATGCATTTAAAATATTGATGAAAGTCAAGTAGACTATTGCACTACTGATAAAACAATGCAAAAATGTATTTTTTAACGATATTTTGGATGGCCAATACCACCAGCCTTCATCAGGTTTGTTTGGAGATCTAACAAATTTACAGAATATATACATGTTATGAAGTAATTAAAGACAATTTCAAATGATAATGCAATGTGATATAGCTACTGGATAAACAAACCAAAATTTCAAAACAATAAAATGCTGTTGAAACACTATATACTAATTACTTCATAACATGTGTATAATTATATATTCTGTAAATTCATTAGATCTCCAAATAAATCTGATGAAGGCTGGTATTAGCAAGCTGAAAATTATCATTAAAAAATACATTTTTGCATTGTTTATCAGTCGTGCAATAAATCAATACTAGTAAAATACTAAACCCAGAAAGATTGAAGAAAATGAAAAGAGGAATGAGAAACATTGGCTTCAAGGCTGACCTTGTTGATCATTTTCAACTTTCTTTTACAAATTCTTTTTAACCACAAGTTTGAGTGTGTAATCTGAGTGTCTGACAGCTCTCCAAGACAAAAGTTCACTCAAGTTAACCCCTACCCAGTAGGGTTAGTATCTGGATGGGAAACCTCAAAATATAAGACTTGCTGTCCGAAACAGGACCAAAAATAATATTTTAACGCTGAAAAATGCGACCTAAGCAAGGTACAGATTTTGTTAGCCTGCTTTATGCAGAACAAATATTGATGCAAAAGTAAATAAATATTGATACACAGTTTTTAGGAAGGGCACAACTCTTGAGGTTGACCATTGTTTCTGCAAAGTCAAAAATTCACTCTCCTAGACAAGGTTATTTATCATCCGGTAATTCGATTCGTTTTGGAAATAGAAGCTGCTTTATTAATCATCAGCGTCACAAATTCTAGGGGCTCATTTGTTGAAACTCAAGCACGCTTCCAACAGACCTGTTTATTGTTGTGATTTCTGCACGCGCTGCGGGCCTATTGCCACCACGGACTTACACTCTTACAACCCGGTGACTTAGTATGTAGTGCACTTGCGCCCAGTGGAACGCAAGTGCTGTCACTACTCCTTCTCAAGTTCGATGACAGAATAAGGACTTAAAGATCTACGACGGCGACGTCGACGAAAAGTCTTAAAGCAAAGGAGGAAGAGGATTATTCTTCAGAAAAAAAAAAAAAAAACACGAAAACGAATTCGTATAACATCCGCTCGATCTGAAAAACTCTTTTAGACGTGTTTCCAAGACTCGTTTATTTGTTTGAAGGATGTAACGTAACAAAACTAGCATTGTTGTCTGTGTGGCATGCCCGAGAAAGGGCCCCTCAAAACCCAAACTCCTGCGATAAGTTGGCGGTTCAATTTGGTTGTAACCTTCCATTTCGTCACTGATTTGCCAGGTATCTTATAGTGCATCCTCACTAGCCGGAAAGGAACTCTTACGGGTTGGTTGCAGAGAAAACATGAGTTTTTAACGAAATTTCTGAACTGGGTAAAACGCTGAAAACGTATACAGAGGAGCCAAATCACGCTCCAAGCACATTATAAATCTCACACCGAGCAGGAACCCATGACCCGGAGCTTACAACTCTACTGTGTTCGTGTAACGGCGTTTTCACAGACCGATTTATTTTTAGATTGAATTTCCCGCGAATGAGACTCCCACAGGAGCCCGATGACCAATTACAAGAAATTAAGCTGACGTCATAGGGTCACCGAACTGGAACTGCCTTTTTTTTTTTACCTAATTCGCGGAAAGGGCTAGTCTAAAAATAAACCTTCTTGCGAAAACGCCATTTCACAGACGCTGTATGGAAGTTGCACGCTCCAGATGGGCTCCTGCACCGAGTCAGTCACAAGCATACTACTGACCCCATTCTCAAGTAAGCAGAGCACCCCAAGAACCGTACCTCAAAGCACCTTAAGCAACCCAAGTAAATCAAGTGCGTCATCCAAACAAAGGATCTTAAGGGTGGTATGATACCTTAAAAATGGCAAAATTTTTGATAATTTTTTTAGTGGGTTAAAAGGTGTATAATTTACTTGAGATCATCGCCACAAAAAAATTTTTTGGAAAAATTCTATTTTTGTGATGATTTTCTGTTTGCTAAGGTCACATGGCCAGTTGCTATGGGCAACGGGTCTGCTTATACCTTGGTTAGGTCTGAAAAACGACCGCCAACAGAACAAAGGACTCCTGTAACATATACAAACACGTTCATAGTGGGATGACTGAGCGAGCCTGCGAGAAAGATCAAATCTCCAGTTGTGAACACTCAAAAGTGAAATTCCAGCTTTTGGATCTTCGAATTCACGTATTTCTTTCCCGTTTAACAACCATTCATGCCTAAGTTTCGTTCAGCCAGGCATCGTAAAAGAAGGTTTTCGGGAAATCAGTATACGAAACGAACGAAAGAGAATCTAAAACAGTAATGTACCAGTCAAATTGAAGCTACAACCCCGGGCATTTGAATTTTTGGAAAATTTTCGTTCAAATGACCCCTCCCCGGGCCAAAAAGCTGTTCAAATGCCTCATCATAGGTCCATTTCAGGTGATCAAATGCCCCCACCCCAGGGAAAATTATCAGATTACTGTTCATTAACTCTTCAGTAGCTTCTATTTATGCTTCTGAAGCTGTGTATGTAAACATGGTTTAATAGACAACACCAAGGAGAACCAGGGCCCTACATGGCACGAGGTACAAAGAGGACAGGTAACAGGTATAAATATCTCTTTCTGTAGGCCTTTGCTTTTCAACCAATCAGCCACGAATGCGGAATCTTTACCTTTGAATGCATCTAAGTTTGTCTCCGCCATGATTTATCAACCCACGTGGAAACGTAACATGAAATCGAGGCTAGTGAGTGGCTATAAGTGGTGATCAAATGCCCCGCCCCCGGGAAGACTAAGATGATCAAAGTCCATCCCCCCGGGCAAGAAAAGGAGTCAAATGCCCGGGGTATGCCCGGGGGGATTGCTGTTCGTCTGAAACCTGACAAATGAGGGGTTTTTGGGCATGGCCCTGTTGCTATGGCAACGAACGATGCAAAAAAAAAAAGATATTGCCAAACAACTTTTCGTACTGGGTGTTGCCACTTAAAGACTCTAATAAAAATGAGTGCAGCGATGCAAAGATTTTTTGACCTTTACAAATGTAAGGTATCTTATTATATAATTAGCTCCGTGAGCTGGTAAAAATGAACAAAATACCGTCCTGTGATTGGCTTCCCTAGCAGGCAAGATAGAGCTATACTGCCCCGCGCTTGGGATTTCTCTCTTGGTCCTGCAAGATCAAAGATCATTTTTTTGGTGTTTTATCCCATATATTATAAAATAGAAGGTAAACGGTTATTTGGAGAAAATAAGTAACATTAAACCAACCATTAATTATGCCTTGTTAGTTTACTGACGGACAACTGAATTTTAACGTAATGTGATCTCAGTTGTCGTCAGTAGTATACACCGTATTAAAAAATGGCGGACACGCGGAACGACCTACTACTACTTGTAGGTTCTAATACATGAAAGCGAGATTTGCTAGGCCGTATTTCAGTCTGGAGAATTTTAGTAGCGGCTGTCAGCAGATTTATGTTATACGATATTCCGGTCTTATCAGAGCTAAATCCTCCTAAAATGGGGTCCTCATGTAGTACAGTGAATTACTCAGTTACCGAAGATGAAATTCCCGGAGCCTCGTAAGCTGGACTAAATCCTTCTGCGCTGAAGAATGAAGAGTTGCGGTTTTGGTTGCGCGATGAGGTGTCGTGGGGATTCCCTTAATGAAACAAAGGCTTTGCTTGTAAAACGGTAAGTACAAGGCATTGATTTTAAATAGGAGTTTAACAGTTTTATGTTTTCAAGGTTTATTAGTTACACTTTTTAAAGGCGCTTTGCTGAGTGGAGGAAGACGTGAAAAGTGGACGCGATCAAACGGTGATCAATCGTGATCCGGACGAAATTTTGTTATGAGCAGCACTCCTTCGTCATCACCCAGCGTGAAATACCCAAGCTATGGCTGGAGAAAATCTCTAGAAAGGATGCCTTAATTCACTCGCATTCACTCACAGGTTTCCCTGTTGAATGAGAAAATCCCTGAGCTGGAGAAAAAATCCAGGGAACTCGAGTGGCGATTGTTTTGCTTCGAGAATATTTCAAAAAAGTGACTCTTCAAAACGATGAGGGCTTTGTACGATTTTTGACGGCCTGGGACCACTGGAGAAAACATTCGCTATTCGTCCTCTGCAAGAGACGACATTCAGGCTGGTCATAGTGAACATTCAGCGAGTCAAGGACGACCCAGGTCTTTGAAAACTATAGACGATTTTTTTCTTACATTGTGTCGCCTCAGACAAGGCTTCGCCGACACATCCTCTGTAATTGGCAAGGTTAACATGACATTTTAAAGAGAGACGATATTAAAGTCAAATGGTAACCATTAAAAAAGTCACCTTGCGTGTAAGTTGGTTTATGATTATGACCTGCACATGCGTATAGGGCCCTGTTTATTGAAACAAGTTAAGCCTTTATTTTTAAAATACATCGAAGAGAGCACTCCGGTTATTATATCGACCTAGATCTCCAACATCCTTATTTGATAAAACCTTTCTTTTCATATAAAAGATCTTTGAAATGTCGGGCGATCACTTATAGCGAAATTTTCTTGCGTGGCGATTGTGTGACGTGAAGACCAAGAATTAAAAGCACTGTAACGCAACACCGCAGGTGGACGAAAGATGACGATGATTGCATTAGCTTTAGATCGCTGAACGAGTGCGACTACGAGTACGAGTTTTCCGTTCTGACCACGCGCACTTCGAAAAATGTCGCCCTCCAAACTTTATGCGCATGCTCAGTACGGAAACCTCGTACTCGTAGTCGTCTTCGCACTCCGATCTTAAGGTCCCTATTACCACAAGGTCAGTCATAAACCTAGACCGGTGTTTGACGTGGAAATTAAGAATCATAAGCACTGAAGCACAAAGGTAAAGGTAAAGGTTCACCTTATTTAATGTCGGAAGTTCCTTTACCCTCTAGAGGGTATTCTCCCAGGAAGCCGACGGTGCGCTTATTTTACCCCCCTCTTTCCATCAGTGCTCCGTTTTAAGGGTGTTTAAAGCTACTTATGCTACACTGAAAGGAAAGAAGTCGAAACAAGGATGTGAAATCCGGGGATCGAACTCGGGACCTTATGCACACCAGGGCCACGCACTAACCGACTGTGCCATCCTTGCTCCAACACCTCTTCTAAACAAATGCCACGAAGGTAAGCCTCTGCATAGGCTCCTGTAAAATGACTAAAAACCATGGCACCATTTACTGTAGTTACGCTGGGGCAAATAGGCTTGAAGTAAGTGCATCGAGTCGAATAGGCCCAAACAAAAAATGAGGAAAAGGTGAGCGCCGGCACAGTTGGATCCACTGATAGGTCTGAAGCCTTTGAATCAAAGCGTCAGCGAGAAGTCCCTGTGTTTCACGTAAAACCGCCAAGGCACATCAGACATTTATCATCATTAAATTGTCGGAAAAATCATCCAAGTTATGAAGTGGTGTAAGACCACAAATTTACACAGCGTGTAGACCTGTCCATGCGAGGGCATCATGATACTCTCGTTATAAAATTTTCCAACGTGTGAGCAAGGCACACTGGGATTGGGTCACAACACTGCACAATAAGAGAAAAGGACCAGAGCCAATCACGTTGCTCGCAAGTTTTTTTTTCTCGCTTGGCGCCACGAAACGTTGAGCGCAAGTTATCGCTGTAATAGAAAACACCTGCCTTGAACACATCATTCCTCTCCGATTGACCAAATGATAACCTGTCCGAAAAATTACACAGCTTAGGAAAGGGTAATAATTTGAGAGAGAACGGTTAAGACCTCCAGCGACAGCGCAAACTCGATAATGCTTCAAGGCAATGGTTTTTGTCACGGGCAAAGAGAGTAGTAGCGTTAAAACAGACGTAAAAAGGCAACAAGATCTAAACCTCTCCAAATTGGGTACATTTTTAACAGGACCTCAGCGGTTGCAATTTGGACAAAACGATAGACCGAGCCCGAAGGAGAGGGGAAGAGGTGGCACAGCGAGTACTAAAATGGAAGGGTACAGGGAAGCTTTCGTTACCCTTGTTCAGTGGAACGGGCGTGGGAGGCTCTGGAAGAATCCAGAACCGGAACAAGAGTTTTCTGGTTCTGGTTGAATAACTGCGCGTACGTGAAGGGTCTTCTGCATGACCATGCGTGGAAAGTCAAACTTTTATAAATATGGCATCTTCCTCTGCAGAAGAACACTTCCACAACGCATTGGACTACGCTCTCGCGAGGTTAGAGAAATCTGAATTCTCACAAACGAAGCTCAGCAGGCTTTAAAGAATAATTATAGTGTACAAGTCGAAGGATACAATCCAGATCCTTCCGACTGGTTTCGGGAAGTCGTTAATTTGCCAATCGTTGCCGTAGGTATTTGACTACTTTATTTCAAAACGGAAATTTGTCATAGGCTGTGCACAGTCAGTGCCACCCATGGATACCTACAAATTTAACTCATAAAGGGTTACGTGGAACCTCCCCACTCTAACCCAACAAGGGGAAGAGGGGGGGGGGGGGTTTCTTTACCAGGTCACCACTCCCCTTGCTCGATTGAGGTTGGGGGATGCCTGGCACTTCAAACTAAATTACATACAAGCCATCATTAAACGCCTTCATAAGAGATACCATAAAAGACGTTATATTTCCCATAAACTGAGTATTAAACTAACCTATTCTACATCAGGGCAGATTCACAAATCAGGTATATTATATGTGATGAGTAATATATAAACAGTGATCAGTAATATATAAAATTATGTTGTCTGCATCTTATAGTAGATGTTGACGTACATTCAAACTTACAATCTATATATAGCGCTGACTCGCTTCCTAAGCTGATTAAAATTCAGGGTCATTGATGCTTCCTTGTTATTATAGTTAACAAAGTTCCGTAATGATGCGTCTCTATATGAGAGAGAGTCTTTCATCATTGATTCATGTATCTTGACTCGTACCTTGGCACGAGAAGACGATTCTGGTCTCGAATGAAGTTAGAGCTAACACGGTTTTGGCCAATATTTTCGTAAATTATCTCAGGTAAAGACTCGCGATGTGCCCTGTAAAAAAGTCTAAGCACCTCTAACTTATAATAAATAGAAAAGGTAGGCCACTGAACGTATCTGAGCACGTCCTCCGAAGCCATATCCTTAGGTAAATTGTAGATTATACGTGCCGCTCTACAGTGAAGCCTTTCTATTGACTTAAAAATATCAGAATTAGAACATGAACCACCCAAAACTAAACCGTACTTAACAGCTGGAAGAATCACTTTAACATAAAAGTCCTTCGAAACTCCCCTTGGTAAAAAACGAGATCGTTTGAGCAAATCCAGTTTTTTAGCAAAGCTTTTCTTCTGTACTAAGCCTTAAAGCGACTCCCACCTTAACGTTTACAATCCTCCATAAATGTCATGCTTTTTTTCCAACATGAAATTTTCTTAATATCCCAGGGCCCAGTCGTTCGAAAGCCGATTAACTTAATCCAGGATTAGCGTAAACTTTGATATCATGTTTTCATCTATTTGTTGAAAGACTCTTTTGCCTATTTTTGTTTTTCAAGATTGACTTCTTCTCATGTAAAGTTTCGCCGAATATCAGCGTTGAACCGCATGTGGGAGTAGAGAAATAAACTCCTTGGTTAATTTTTAATCTGGGATTAGCGCTAAGCGGCTTTTGAACAACCGAGCCCAGAAGATTCTAAATATCTTTAAAGTGTCCGGATATGTCTTTGCTCCAACCTTAATTGGCTCTGGTTCGGTGGACGCGCAATTTGAAACTGTTTCTTGGATAATAATCCATACTTCAATAACGCTTCACTCACATCCCGAGGACGAACTGTTTAATGACATCTGGAGCAGCTGAATCAAACCCAGCCATATCAAGCATTCCTCTGTCTTCAGGATCAGCCAGTGTAAAACCAGTGGAGGTCATGGCACACACAATCAGTTTTGCATCAATGCCAGAGAGTTGCCTGTATCTCTTTAGTGCTTCGCTTGGGTGGATTTGACCTGCCCATGTTTCACAGTCGGTGTAAACAATGAAGACATCTACCTTAAGTTTCTTCTTTCTGGCATAGATCATAGGCTGTGCACAGTCGGTGCCACCCATGGGTACCTACAAATTTAAATCATAAATGGTTACGTGGAACCTGCCCTACAGGTAGTCCCAACTATCAGACCACTCTAACACAACAAGCAGGGAGGCGGGTAAGGGGAGGGGTGGGGGGGGGTTTCTTTACCAGGTCACCACTCCCCTTGGTCAATTGAGGTTAGGAGATGCCTGGCACTTCAAACTAAATAACATACAAGCCATCATTAAATGCTTTCACAAGAGATACCATAAAATACGCTATATTTCCCATGAAATGAGTATTTACAACCTCTACCCATTGACACCTGAAGCCCCCTGCACTGCCCCCATTAACGGGTAAATTTGTCTGGCGTTAGACAGAGCAAAATCTATTAAGTCCCACTCCTGGGAATTAATGGGTTAACAAAATCTGAAAGTAGGCTTTTTTTAAAGTAAGATTAGGGGAGATGAACCTCAGCCATTATAATTGACCATACTTTTCACTGTTGAGTGCTCATCCTGATCAAAACTTCAACTTGCTTTAGTAAAAACTGAGCACTTGAGGAATTGCTTAGCACATGTACATAGCCCATATTTTAATTGTAAGGTAGCGATACGATCCAACTAATACTGTAATATTGATAGTATTTTCTTTTCATTTACTCTAATTTATTTATTGTCTATATGCCTCAGATCTCATTTAATTTATTGCTGTAACTTTCATTGTCTTATAAATGGAATGTACACAATAAATCATCATTGTTATCATCATCATCATCATCATCATCATCATCATCATCATCATCATCATCATCATCATCATCATCATCATCATCAAAGGGACATCAAAACCACCAAATCTTGCCTCTGTTGTTCTGTGCTTATCAAAGAATCAGGGCATGTGGTGCTCCTGTTTGAAAAACCGTAAAAAAAATGGACACCCACTTCTTGCCATTTTGAAGAGTCACCCAGGCACAACTTACTGATGACTGTTGCAAGTAGAATTCAGTCACAGGTTGAACATCATTATTTAAATCTATCTCACTTTAAGAAACATGTTTAACCAAAACCTTCTTTGCTATTTAATGGTCTTCATCAGAAGGACACTTAACCTCACTACTAGTCTTGGTAATACTTATTCACCTGTTCAAGGGTTCTAAGGACAGTGCCAAGTTCCTGAGTGGAGTTAATGTTTAGAGGAACCAAATGATGAGAGAAACCAACAAAGTGATACTGTGGCTCTGTACGTGCTGTAAGCATTGCCATGGCAGCAGATGCTTCTCTTGGTGTAATGGATGTACCAATACAGTTCCCACACGTCATTGAGCCACTGACATCAATGGCCAAAAGGTATCTCTTGTAGGTGGGCTCCACAAACTGCAAAATGGAACAGTTATGAGTTGCTTTAGACACACAATTAAATTAAGCAGTCCCCATGGCAGCTTCGCAGAGCCAATAAGGGAAACGAAAAATAATGATAAAGCAGAACAGAACATCGCTTAAAAATCCTAGCTGGCTGGAGGCAAACAAGTTGATTTTTATAAGCACAGCTGAGAAGTTGAACTGGAGAGTACCAGGAACATCTTCAGCTAGTGATCACAACAGACCTTGAAATCAGGATCTCAAGATCTCAAGGCATGCACGCTAAACACTCAGCCAGGCTGCCCTGCCTTTACAAGTCAGACACAAGTCAGTATTCCAAAGTTCAGGCAACATAAACCGAACAAAGGAACAGGAAGTACTTTGTAACGCTATGTAATATAATAATAATAATAATAATACTAATACTAATACTACTAATAATAATATATGGCTTGGTAATCACCCTTTCCTGCAATCAGAGACTGAAATTCCAAGGGTGCAGCTCAACGAGGTTAGACTGAAGGAGCTGTGCAGCTGGCTAGGCCCTCAGTCCCTGAGAGCACAGCACCACCTGTAGCCAAATGGAATAAGCTGGGAGTTGATTTTGCCAAAGGAGGAAAACCGGAGTGCCCAGAGAAAAACCCTCACAGTAAGTTACATACAAACTTAAGATGCAGTCCCTGGTCCGCAGAGGTGGGAGGCACGAGCCTTATCACGGTGCCATCCTTACTGCCCTAATGTAACACGACTTATAACAACGCAGTCTACCTGAGCAGGCAACATGATTTAGAAGTAAAAAAAAAATTCTGTGCTCTTACTGGCTACCTGAGCGGGTACACATTTTGGCTAAACAGTCAATCGTTTATGCACCAAACTGGTTTGGTCAATACAGTAGCCTAATGTTGGATTAAATATGATATATGTTTGAAGCATAATTTGCACTAATACTGGATTAACTATGGATACATGCATCGTCATTGTAAATTAAGTCATTAATATGAAAGGAGCTTCATTACAAACCTTGAAAGCCAAATAAAAAGCCCTATCCAATGCTGAAACAATGGCTGGATTGGGAGTCCAAGAAAGGCGCCCCTTTTCACCTCGGCCAGCCTGATACTGTCTCAGAGCTATAAGAATTGAGAACGGATGAATACGTGCATCTTTGA
Source organism: Montipora capricornis (assembly GCF_036669925.1). NCBI lineage: Eukaryota > Metazoa > Cnidaria > Anthozoa > Scleractinia > Acroporidae > Montipora > Montipora capricornis. Next base: position 41,591,692 of record NC_090884.1, read on the forward strand.
GGCTCTTCTCATCTTTAAGCATCTGACAAACTTTAATTGCTCCCTCTGACTTGGGTGCAAGTATTCCAACTTTTGTCATTTTACCAAGATTCTTCATCATAGCTGTCATGGGCATTTGTTCCAATAAAGCCTCCCAGATCTTTGTAACAAAAAAGGGTCATTTAAGTCAATGAATGACAGCAGATTTTATTGCATTAGACATTTACACTTAGGTAGATTTCTTTTGAAAAGTCACCTCTAAACCAAGACTGTACTCTAAGAAATGTTTTAGGGAGCCCAATACTCTGAAATTTTGAAATCTAGATTTTTTATACAAATTTGCAATTTCCTAGCTTCTTGAAGGCAAAAGTCAGTTGCCAGGGCCACATGGAACTGCTAGAGCACCGCCCCATAACCCAACAAAGATACCAAAACATATGTATAACATAAATGAATATATACATACCACTCCCCACTCTCATTGAACACTCCCCATTTCAAGGTTAAAATCCCAACTGGCCAGAGGCCACCCAGTTGGCTATTTACAAGTGCAGCTGAGAAGTTGAACCAGGGTCTAACAGGATCATTTTCCACTAGTGGTCAGAGCGGGTCTTGAACCCAGGATTTCCAGATCTCATGGTAAGCAGCTTAACAGGGGCGGGAAGTGGGCAGGAGTAGGGGTTACACTGTAAAAGCACTGCCTGACAGGATAACCCCAGTCTAAACAGATCATGACAGATTGCATAGTGAGCCCCGTAGTTACGCCATATAGCTTCTTTCAAGCTAACATTAAGATATGCAAATACACATTGAAGAGAAAAGTTCTCACCTTTGCTGTGTTCAGGTGTTGTGTGGGTACATGTTCCCTCACAAGTCCATGTTCCTTGATAGAATGCACTAGCTGATCTTGGCCCATCCACTTGGCTTCCTCCACTGCCTTTAAGAAGTTAAAAACAGACACAACATCCTGACCCAGACCAGGAGTCTCTGCATCTTGCTGCACGGAATCAAAGCCTTTAACAACGTACTTGATGACGAACTGGATAGCTGGGTTTTGGGGTTTAACGTGACACAAACGAAAAAGGTCACGGTGGGACCATCTGTTTCGTCGCTTGTACTTTGTCACGGCTACTGCAAGATTCCGTGGTTTTTTTTCGGTGTACCACTTTTGGATCGCTTTTCTGTGCGCTCGACCCCAGCCAGTCGATGTTGGTTTGCTCAGCGTCTCGCACATTTCAACGAACATGAAAAGATGTGTAGGAATTCTTAAGACTTTTGTGATTGCTGCGTAGGCAGCTCGTTTGGTTTCCAAGTGTTTCGAACGAGCACATATCGCCAGAGACAAGATTATCGGATCTTGTTTAGCTGTGCGACCCTCAGTGCTATACTCAACGATGATTTTCACGGCTTCGGGGCCTCGACCTTCGCTGATAAGTCTCAACAAAGCCTGAGCGTTTTCTTGTCCTAGTTTCGGTTGAG
>NC_090884.1:41598149-41600649 GCF_036669925.1 Montipora capricornis
CTTCGTATGTCGCCTTGTAAAGAAAGGATAACTCTCATCTTCTTAGTATCAGCTAAAATGGGTTTGATTTTTCCAGAAAATGAATCCACTCATTATCTTGTATTGATGATCAGACAGGATATCTTACGCTGTGAACGAAGAAGTGTTCTCCTCGCCCGGAGAGAAGGAACAGTCGAAATTATTACGTCCACAGGATCAAAACCTTCTCTATTTAGGCCAGCCTAAAAAGGAGGAGCTCCTTAATTGTTTGTTATTCATGGGTGTATTTTCAGAATGATTTATAACAAACACGGTCCGCTTACCATACGACCAGTCCGGTCTACACATCACTATAAATTAGTCTGTTTTCAGTTCCCGTGCTTTTTCTGAGTCGTACTCGTGATTGCTCTTTCTCCCGCTGATCGTCACTTCAATTTCGTTTCTTTATAATTCGGGCTCTTTCTTGCTCTCTCCTTCCCCCTCTCTCTCTCCTTGCTTGTCACTGATATTCTGTCTGTTTTCTCGTGCTCGCTCTCTTTCACGTTGAGCATCGCCTACCAATGGCCTGCTTACTGTTTCTCTCTCTCTCTCTCTCTCTTTTTCCTCGTTGGACGGCATATTAGAAAAAATGCTTAATATAATATACATATAATAATAATAATATATCTGATCTGCTAATCTCCCTTTCTCGCGGTTAGAGACTGAATTGATAAGGGCGCAGCTCAACGAGGACGGACCGAAGGAGCTGTGCAGCCGGCTAGGCGCTCGGCCCCTGAACACGACCATGTATGACCTCGAAGCACAGCACCACAGCCTGATGGAATAGACTGGGAGTCGATTTTGATGAGGGAGGAAAATCGGAGTACCCGGAGAAAAACCCTCGGATTGAGATCGACTGAAACTCAGCCCACATACGACCCGAGGCCAGAGTTGAACCCGGGTCACAGAGGTGGGAGGCACGGTTGATTACCACTAAACCACCCTGACTCCCCAAGCTTAGCTTGTTCTTTGGCTTCTTCTTTGGCTGTCTTGCTCGTTTTATGCAGTGTCAAATGCAGTACTCTTGTCATGCAACTTCCCGCCAAAATACGCGGGTTCCAGCAGTCCAACATTTTGCTTATTGGCTTACATGGAAAGCTGAATACGAACGGAGGATCGGTCGTACGACGACGTCATGACCAAAACCAAGCTTTGTTGCCATATTTTCCTAACCATGGTGCTCTTCTAGAATATCTAAGTTTTCCAACTACGCTGTGTGGTCTGGACACCGGCTATGAGCACGTTGGAGGTGGTTGGGCTTGGACACTTGTGTTCATCAAATTGTGTCCCGGGGGCCCGGCGTTTGTTTTTCTTCACCGCATAAGCTGTCGCAGGCGACACCGTGGGGGCCTTGGCATTTAATGTGACAGACGGGGTCAAACACCTGATTCTTAAGTACTAAAAAATACAATCTACTATTACTTGACCGGTTTACTCAAATAAACACAAGGGATCAAAATCAGATTCTGTACTTTATATCCTATGAAACATCTCTATCAAACAATGAATGATGAAAATCAATTTAAATGCTGTTCAGAATGAAGAAATCATTGTAGTGCTGTTAAAGTCGACGAAGCTGAAATGGGTCACCTGCTCCCAGGCCTAAATCTCATAAAATTCACCTGTCATTCTAGATTTTATGCATACGTTTTTGCTTCGGTTTTCCCTTGCGATCAACACCGAGAAACCAGGATAAGAGACCAGAAAAACGATGCTGAAGTCAGTCACCAAAAAGCTGAAACCCTTTATAGAAGCAAAACTGAACGAAGAGTACGTCTCGATTGCGAACGACGGAAATTTGTACTGCCTTGATTACATCGAGGAGCGACTGAAACGCTCAAATATCGAGTCTGGTCTTGCATTTATACGTCCCGAAGCCGTGTCTCAAGAAATATCTTCAGTTTCTGCGAAAATTATCGAAGTCGGCGAGCTCCTGGAGTCTTCATACCCACATTTATATAACAATGTATCAAAACATCTCAAGGTTAAGTTGCGAAGCGAAGTGATAGTCGGTGACATTTTTCGGCATTTTGGCCGCGAGTTGTTTCGTGACGGAGTCACTTGGGGAAGGATTGTGTCGTTGTTTGCATTTTCCGCTGCTCTTAGCTCAGACTGCATAGTCCAGGGCCGACCAGAGCTGGTGAAAACCGTGTTGAACTGCGTACGACTTTATGTGTTGGATCATTTGGCAGTATGGATACGAGGACAAGGAGGATGGGTAAGCGACTGTGCTCTTTGATTCGACATTTTAGTTACACATATATTTTTCAAAGACTTCCGTGTTTTCAATCGGTGAGATTCCTTTTCTCATGAACATCGGTATCGCTTTAGCTGCGAAAAGCAATACCGACCAATACTAAAGGGCAACAGCGTCCGCTTCACAGGATTAAAAAAGGCGTTTGTCATTGATTTAAGAGTTTTCTATGTTCTTCATTTAGAAGCGTGTTCTATTTTTTAAAAAATGACGAATTTTGGTTCAAAT
>NC_090884.1:41613149-41623149 GCF_036669925.1 Montipora capricornis
GGCCTTTATAACTCACAGTGTAAATAGCCGGTCTGGTGGAGGTCGCACAAGAAAGCTAAATGGTAATCAAGGTCTCCCTTGATCTTGTTTGAACTAACCGCTCTTTTAATCCCATCTTAGCAAGCTGTAAATGGGTCGAAGAAAGTTGGTTTTACCTTCATTTTCACTGAGCACCAAATATGCTTCATCCTCATACGAACTGTTTTTTACAATGTCAAATATAAGAACCTGGCCGTTACCAAGCCCAACCCACAATTCCTCACCAACTGCCATGATCGTGGTGACACGTGACTCACTGAATGCGATAACCTGGAGTGGAAAGATTAAGAGAAAAATATGAATGCCAGACGTAATTAACAATGACACCAAAATGGAACTGACTCTCCCCTTTTTCGTTGAACCCAAAAAGGCTGCAAGACAAAGATCTCTTCGTCTGTACTCTTATCGACAACGATATTCGTCATCAACATTTTGGCCACTGTGATGACGAATATCTTTGTCGGTAAGAGTACAGGCAACGCTGAACCACTTTCGATTTGTTTTTTACCACAATATTCAACGCCAAAGAAAGTTTTTATTTGAGAGCGTGACTAAAATCATGACACAAAGAAAAGAGCTAGCGTTGTCTATAACTTTCTCGCAATATGATTGGTTTATTTCCCAAAATGGGCGTTCCTGATTGGCTATTACATTGCGTGACAAATCGACGCGAGCATGACGCGGACAGCGTTTTCTAGACTCTTATCGACAACGGCAAATTAGCTAATCAGATTGCGAGATTACAAGCAATATACCAATTTCGATATATTAAAATTCAGTCCTAAACAAAAGGCATCATCTCGAGGCTCTGGGAAATAAACTCATACAAATCCTTATATTTATTCCCCAGAGCCTCGAGATGATGCCTTTTGTTTAGGACTGAATTTTAATATATCGAAATTGGACTATTGTGGTAAAATATGTCATACCCGTGAGTCAGAGACTGTTTCCAGGCTGGTGACGTTATCAACCTTGAGAAGGATGTCAAAGGTCACATGATCCAAGAGCAGGATACAAGACGACCTACAGGGAGAAAAAAAAAAGGTTTTGAAGAGAAATAAGCTGTGGCTTTTCTGTTTGATGTAACTATAATCATGATTGTGCTCAAAAAATATGGTGGAAACAATTTTACACACGTCAAGTCAAGTTAAAAAACACCGATCAAATTAAGGCTTCGAGGCACATGGGATTTTGTTTCTAAAACAGGCACTGATAAATTATACTGTCTAACGCCAGTCGATGTACTCAGTAAATAATCATCAGGAAATCCCTCACGAGCAAACTGAAGAATTAACATCACAGAGGTGAATTCAAAAACCACGTCCGCTTCAACCTTTTCCCAACCTCGTACCCATGGTCTTTCTTCTGTGCCTCCTTTGTCGTTGAGGACAAAGGAGACAGAGAAGAGAGACCCTGGGAACGAGGAAGATCTTTTCCCTTCGAAATCAGTTACTTGGAGATTTTGCTCTGTCTACTACAAGACGGTTTTACCCGTCAATAAGGAACACTTAAAACTGGGAGGAAAGGTTAAGAAGTACTAGTCACTTTTCCTCACCCTCTGACTGTACACCAGACGCCATGTTTACTGTGAGTAAGCTTGGAAACCTGGTGACGACGCGAATTGGATACCATTATGGAACCAAGCTCCAGCAGACAACTACAGAAAAAAGATTGTTTAAGTCCAAACTGAAACTACCTGTTCCAAAAATAAATGCAAAAAGTACAAAATCCCTTCTTAGATCCTTAGTAGATACCGCCTGGGTGTTTTAAAAGACGATAAGGCTCAAAATCTAAATCATATTGTAACTACAGCACAAAGATTTTGATCCCTTTATTTCACGACATGGGGCAAAGTCTCAGTTCAGCTGACAACTTAAACGAACCCCTCAGAAATCATCAATTCAGTTACCGCAACATCATTTTTCCCTTTGTCTCGGAAAATATTATCTATTAAGCAAATCCAGCAAATCAAGTAGGGGCCATTGAAGAGCACCTTTCTTCCCCGGTGAAATCTCACCAGAGTTCATCCATGTTTTCAAGACAAATAAATCAGATACTTTGTTGTTATGAACTGCACACAGTTTTTGGCATAGCTGGAAAGCGTTTGTATGCATGTAATGAGCTTGTCTAACACTGCAGGACGCTGCGGGATACCTTACACAACGACTCTCCGGGAAATCAAAGAACTTTGTCTGGAATGGACCTACAAGTTATGAGTCTCTGTTTCCAAAATGCTTTTAACTCAATTATTTATTTGCTACGTCAGAATAACATGAGCTTTCACTAACAAAATGTTTACTAAAAGTTGTTTTATGTATCAAACAATTTCGTGGTAAATAAATAACGTTGACTCTCGGAAGAAGATGAAAAAAGTTGCTAGCGCAATGGAATAAAGACAAAAGTAGCAAACACAAATTAAGCGAGTCAACAAAAAGGAGAAACTTTCCAACGGCGATTCACAGTTATTTGCTTTAGTTGAACAAGTGGGTTAATTAGGAGACTTTTTCCGTAGAAAAACAACCCATCCCCTTCATGCAAACAACAGATCTAATCTATTACTTGACATTAAGATCCGTTAATAATTAAAATAAGATAAAAATATAAGGGTGCTCAGGATGTCAAAAACAAGAGACTGCCGCATCAAAACAACAGTAAAGGACATTCCCATCTGTTTTCCGTCCCGAGAAGGTAAGTTCTCCTCAAACAGTTCTCAATTAGATCAAGTAACCAACGTGCCAACGATGTCTTAAACGTTTCAACAAAAGTAAGACAAGCGGTCATTTTGACAGTGAGATTGTGAGGACATTGAGGAAATGCTCTCAGAGATAAAATTCGCTCAATCGCAAAATCGTACTACGATATGTAAAGTAAATACAGGTTTCAAATGAACAAAGTTGAAATGTCGGAGGATGTTACCGTTCTTATCTATTTCTTTCAGACAAAAAAAAGAAAAACGTGGTTGAACTAAAACCGACGGTCACTTTCCTAGTTTTCCTAAACAGCCTTTGCTGATATCGTGAAGGAGACAATAGGCAAACCGTGCTGTAATAAAGCTATCAATTAAAATTCTCCTAGCCAATATATGATCTCTTGAGTAATCGCAAAAGCTACCGGGTTTCACAGAAACCTTCATTCCCGAAAGGTTGATCTGGCGCTGAAGTTTAGACCAACATAATTAACGAAACTGGGACATCAAAAACGCACCAGCAGCGTTAATTGTTATCAGTTATCAGCGTTCTTATCAAGATTACAGTTAATTGGCCAGTAAAGTCCTATGCCAGGCTCTACCATCAAGTTTAAAACGTGATAAAAAGAAGAGAGAAAAAATTTAGGAGCGGGGATAGAGAAGGGAAGGGGCGGAGGGAGAAAGGGAAGAGGACGGAGAGGGGAGCAGCGGCGAAGAAAAAGGGGAAGGAGAGGGAGAGGAGACAGGGGGAAGGGGAAGGACGGAGAGAAAGAGAGACAGAGAGAGAGTGAGACAAAGTAAGAAAGGTTAAGACAAGGAGAAGTTACATATAGGGACGGACGTAACAAGGGAGTAATTCTGGGGCATCTTAATCTTGCATCCAATATTGAATAAAACCCTTAAGAATAAGAAAGAACCTTTAATTCTAAATGGAAATCACGCAGCTGAGATTTCCTACCCTCCATCAAGAATAACAACACTGTTTCCGCACCCACACCACACGTTCTCATTTACGAGTGTTATGCACGTTACAGGAGTGCCGCCCACGCGGATGTGAGAACCTGCTGACGGTGCTTTCTTTCCGGTAGCATTCTAGAAAGATCAATATAAGTAAGAAAGAAGAATAATGACTTTTATGTGATGGTGATATCGTCTGTAAATGGGCGGGTAGACGTCTGACATTGAAATCATGCGCCGCACTCAGGTATGCATAAGTAATTACTATGACGATGATGGTGTGTGTGTGCGGGGGGGGGGGGGGGGGTGGTCGTGATGATGATAAAGGTACCTTACAGCATAAAACAGGTTGAGTGATATATAATTGATGATTAAGCATATTAAGCATATCACAACAGTCAGTATTTTTCTCTAACATTTTAACAAACTCAACCCACATATGACGCCGAGTCTGGGAATCGAACCCGGGCCACATTAGTGGGAGGCGAGTGGTCTCACCACTGCGCTATCCCTACACCCCAAAACTGCTACGCGGGTTGCGTTGACCGGGAATTCATTCTAGGGCATAAACGAGCTCTTAAGACAACACGAGATTATTTTTAGTGCAGTACATAAGAATAACCTTGTGTCGTGCAGTCTTCTGCAACTCGCTATTAGACAAAGTATCCAGCAAAATAAATTGCGAAATAAAGGCTTTTTTCACCTGTAGAACAGCAATGGAGCCATCCGCTAGAGCCGCAAACACTTTCCCTCCTTCAGGCAAATGAGCGATATCAACCACTGAGTCACTCAGTTGGATACACCAAACTTCAGTGCTATTGGTTATGAAACGAGTAGATCGTAAGAAATAAAGCTACAGCAGGAGAAGGCAACTGCACATATGCAAAACAACATCAAAACCACATATTCACTTCTTGCACAATCCCATAATACACCTCTATTACCCCCCAAAACTTTTGCATAGCCATTGTTTGCAATTTCTGCTGGGACATGAAAATGTCCCAAGAGAAGTCGAAAACAATGCCTACGCAGATTTTTTTTTTTTGGGGGGGGGGGGGGTAAAAGAGGTGTATTATGGGATTTGTGCAAGTAGTGAATACAGTGTGTTCACATGACGTCACGGCGGCCATGTTGGAAGAATGAAACAAAGAAACAGCGGTCTTGATGCAGGAGTCGAATATTCATTTGGGAATTGAACACCATTTTTATGAAAATTCTTCCTCTTTTTTTAGTATGTAAATATGGTTGCAGGTCACATGCGCGAAAACACTCTGTATCACACCTCCACAAATTTCAAGCAGGATACGGCGGTTGCGAAAATGCAAACATCAAGACAAAACAAGAACAAACAAAGCCACTTAGAAAAAATTAAACAGCACATTGCACCTGAGCTGCAAATTGAATGCGTGAATGTACCACGAAACTGTTCCCACTAAGACCGTTCCATCATCCAGCATGTCGGTACACAAGACACGGGACTTCAGCTGCGAATAAAATCAATATACACCCGCTGCCGTCAAGTATAACAAACTCCATGTTATGCTCTGTTTTATTCTTATTTAAATACCTTTTTCGATGGCGTCTGTTGACAGACAGAGTGATAATCCATGATAATTACCCTAGTAACTGGTATTGCAAACACACACCAGCCATAACTTTCCGGATTTTCAGAGATCTCCGTACCAAACTCGTCACAGCGACCGCGCAAAACGTAAGACAAATCTACAGCTTGAAGGCCCTTCACTACCAAAGAAAAATAATTTGCTTTTTTGAAAAGCTCCCTCATGGAGCTTCATCCCTGAAATACACTTTCAAGGTAAATCCCGAACTTAACCAGCATCTCGTATGACACGCGCGCTTACATAGTTTAGAATGCGTCCTGGCGCGTCCAGCGGATTTATCAGCGGCTTGACTTACGTCCACGTTTAGTTGTCTCATCTCTTTCTTGTTGATATCCAGCAGATAAACCTTGGCTGCGTATCGACTACCACAGAACAAACACACAGGACTTGACAAGTCTGAGATAATAAAATACAATAAATAAATAAATAAATAAACAAAAATACATAGATACAAAAATGACCGGTGGGACGTTTTTTAGCTTTATTGTGAACTTGGCTCAGCTGAATAGGCCATTTCCGAGTTCATGTCTTCCTCCTCTTCAAAGCGAGTCTAAGGGGGTGTTTACATGATACCGGTACGAGTTTCATTCTGGTACGAGTTCATCCCGGTTCTTACTTATCACTCTGTATTTGTTTACATGATACCGGTGAAAAAATCTCACAACAGTACAACTCATACCGGTATGAGTTCATCCCGGTAGTTGTACCGGATCGAAATTCTCATAACGGTATGAAAAGTTATACCGGTATCATGTAAACGCTACATTGACTCCAATTCCGGTACGAGTCGTCAAGTCGTGGTGGACTGGGACTATTGACGCATGCGTTGTATTTCTAAATATTCGTCAAGATGGCGTCCGGTAATCGATGGTCATCCCTGTGTCAATATTTGTGTCGTCCATGTAAACGCGGTATGAAATTGACAACTCGTACCAGAATGAAACTCGTACCGGTATCATGTAAACACCCCCTAAGTGCGAAGTTTTTCTCATTCATATGTAAAGTGAAACTAATTACCATCACAAAAACTTCGCACTTAGAGTTGCTTTGAAGGGGAGGAAGACATGAACTCGAAAATGGCCTATTAAACGCAAGGGGAAGCAAAAAAAAAAAAAAAAGTTGAAAACAAAAGAAGTGTACACTAAAAATGTACGCTAAAAACAAAATGAGTTTTAAAAAGTAAACGAGAAAATTAAAAAGTATGACATAAGGAAAAAAAAAGGAACCAGCCTAAATCACTTTAAAAACAATACAAGGTTGTTACAATGAATTAAAAAAAATGATAGTTAAATAATGTGTTCGTTTTAAATAAAAAATGCAAACACTTCGTATAATTAGCAGAGGGTCATTACGAGTTTTTTATATTTAACAACAAATAAGGAGTCATTAAAAACCGATCGACATACCAAAGGCAAATAAGAGAAACCGTAGTTACTGCACGTTATAATATGCGGCTTTATAATACTAACGTTCATCCCCCTTTCTTTTATTTTGCATCTGTTACGATATCGTAACAGTGTCCAATGCTCAGGACGTCTTCGCAAAGAAAGAGGAGCTACAAGAATTAAAGAAGGTAAGTCCAAAGCTCTTAACCTGCGACTCTAGTTTTACGTTTCAGTAAAGTGAAAGCGTTTCCTTCTATTCCAGAAAATCATGAGACTGTTATAGATCAAAATCAATTTTTTAATCGAGGGGTCAAATCTTTGCTTTGTCAAGTAACATTTTCATTTTTTTCAGTGCGCCTTTAGCTCGCTTCTCACGCGCTCTTAAATTCATTTGAAAAGCAGGTCTCAATACGTGGGATAACTTATAACTGGGGTTAAATTCTCATCCTTATCGCAACATAATAAATTACAACTTGCTATTTTAGTTCAAGGTTAAATATTCTTTTGAATTATACGCTTGAAAACGAGGCCAAAAGGGCCAATTTGCATGGAAACAAAAGAATACTAAAATGGCGGCCATTTTGGAATAAGGTGTATGTAAATACTGAGCTTTCACCTTTCATTCCATTGTTTCAATAAAATTGTATAAATGCGGAATTTTCTATCCATGAACTTGAAAATGACCGTGGAGCGGTCGAAACGTCGTTCTTCTTATTTTTTATCGCTCGTTTTTACAACAAAATGTTTTAATAAGAACTTATTACTTCGTATTTAAAACGCGATAACCAACTGCATTTGTTCCGGCGTTTGGAACAGTGTATCCAAAAGCAAATCAGTTGCGATACCGCTATTAAATTCCTGAAACTTTGTCAGAACTTCGGGTTGACACCAACCTTCGGAAGAGTTGATGACACAAAGACCGCTAAATGGAAAAGATCAGCGAAGACTTTTGAGGAAAATGTCGTTGCAAAGGGACTTCGCCAAAAAGCAAAACGGCGCAACGAACTGGCGGAAGAAAGTAACAGGATATACGAAGAGATTCATCGAGAATGCTCCCCTCTCCGTATCGCCTACATACTGAAAAAGATCTTTGCTCTTAGGAAAGAGCAATTCTCCCGTTTGATGAACTATCACACTAAAAAGATCTCAAGGCTTCTCTGCAAAGAAAATGACATCAATGAACACATTATCATTCTTCCAGAAATTGGTTCTATGCCGTGGTCTTGACTTCGCTTTTCCACAACGCTTATCACCTCTGGAAGTACAGGTGGCTTTCGAAAAAGCTTATTGGGAACTTGAACCAAAACTGAGTGAAGAAAACAAAGAGCTAGGAGCTGCAACTTTGCATTCCATTGCCCTCAATTATGTTAAGCAGAAAGGCCCAACCCCTCGAAAATCAATGCTAAGAGCGATCGGTCAATTGAAAAAGGATGAGGATATCATCATAACAAGACCAGATAAAGGCTCTGGGGTAGTTGTTATGAACAAATCTGAGTATGTTCGTTTACTGAAAGAAGCGTCTATCAACGATGAAACCAAGTTCGTACACATCAGCCTTGCGAGACCAAGTACCAGGGGCAGACTATCCGCTGCTTCAAAAAGAGAAGGAATTAGCTTCCACTGTGAGGAGAATTCTATCAAAATCCATTGCCGACTCATTCGTCCAGAAAGGCTCAAGGCTTGCCCACCTCTATGGCCTTCCAAAAACACACAAGAAAAAGTTGGTAATGCGTCCCATCCTGTCAGCAACTGGGACCTATAACTGCAATCTCGCTAAGTGGCTAGATGAGAAGCTAAAGCCTCTGTCTACCAATGAACATACTATTGGTGACATCTTCTCCTTCGCTGATGATCTCCAGGAGATGGAAATTGGCGACCATGACATTTTGGTGTCATATGACGTTTCTGCACTATTTACCAACGTACCTGTGGACAAGACGATTGGAATCCTAGCGAGAAAAGCCTTCAAAGTCGATTGGTTCAATAAAGAGTACAACCTTAATATCACTGAAACAGACCTGATAGAATTCTTGGAAGTTTCTACCCAAAACCAGCTGTTTCAATTTCAGGGGGTTCCCTATTGAAAATATGGATGGAATCGCCATGGGTTCTCCTCTTGGACCGCTGATTGCGGACGCCTTCATGTGTAACATCGAAGAACATCCAACAAACCAAAACAAGATGCCCACTTTCTATAAACGCTACGTTGACGATACTCTCATCATAATACCGGATGTCCAAGCTTCCTCCACATTTCTCTCAACATTGAATGAAACCCACTCTTCCATTAGTTTTACAATGGAACTTGAGGAAAACGGGAAACTTCCTTTCCTTGGAATAGAAATCATCAGAAATGGCACCCGGTTGGACAGAAAGGTTTACATAAAACCAACGGATACTGGGCTGCTTCAGCACTACTATAGCCACGTTGATATGAAGTACAAACACTCTCTGTTGAAAACAATGCTGAACCGCGTTTTTAATCTTTCTTCAAACTGGCAATTTTTTCATGAAGAGTGCGAGCGCCTAAAGGATGGGGGATGGGGGGGGGGGGAGAGGGGGGGCCTTTGCAGTACTCAGAGCCCCTCATACAAACACCATCAGGTTTTTCGTCGAAATGGGGATGAAATTCCCGTTAGAATACCCATGCCCGCCAATGATCAGAGATCAGCAAACAAACTACGCGAGCAACTTAGTGATCTTAGCCGAAAGATAAATACCGAAGTGCATCCTGTCTTTACAAGCCACAAGGTCAAAGATGAGCTTAAAGCTAAGGAACCTAAACCTCAAATTGTCAATCAGCAAAACGTTGTATATTTCTTTAAGTGTGATTATGTCGGCTTTTCAAGCAGACACTTACATCAAGGTGTAGAGGAACACAAACGATCGGTAATCGGCAACCATTTAAGAGAACACCATGGAAACGAGCCACGTGAAATCGCAAAGAACTTTAGGATCCTGAAGAAGTACTCGAACAAGTTCGATTGCTTGACTTTTGAAATGTTTTTTATTCGGGACCTTAAGCCAAAATTAAACAAACAGAGTGATTCCATCCACGCAAAGCTGTTTGCTTAACACTTCTAATAGTTTTCATTCTCTTCACCTTTTATTTACACTTCATTTTCCCATTTTGTTATTTTTTATTGTTCGTATGTAAATACTTAGCTTTTACCTTTCACTCCATTGTTTCAGAAATTTTATATATGCGGACACCCTGCAAGCAGAGCCTTTCTTTTGCTTGCTCGATTTTGGCGTTCTCGAGAAAGGCTCTGCATGAATCGAGTAAGATCTTTATTGAATATGCGCTGCAA
>NC_090884.1:41633149-41643149 GCF_036669925.1 Montipora capricornis
TAAGAACAGAACAAAAAAGGAAAGAGGAATGTTGAAAATCGGGCTTAAATTTTTGGAATTTATTTTGAGAAAACAGTTGCAGAGTTCAATTGAGATCGAGCTGAAAAGCTCGGCGTGATGGTGGATTTCATTGTGGGATAAAGACAATATCTGCCTTATTTTTCATAACAAATAAGTACCTTTGCTCAACTATTAAAAATCTTGACATGCACAAGAAACTTAATGTGGCTTTAAATCCTCCTGCAATTCAGAAAAAAAGTTGGCGAGTAGGTTTATGAAAAACTTTCGAGTTAAATGACAAAAATGTTAAAAGGTTCAAAAAACAGTATCCCTGTATCTGTGACTCAAAAAAGCTTTAATTAAAATGCGTTTCTGTTAAGCATTCTTCACACTGACAAGTACGTGCCATCTTGCACTGTATGAATATGACTGCCAAAGGCATGATTACGTAAGAAGCAAGAAAAAAAACAAACAAACGACATTAAGAGCATACCCCCTCCGAGTCTAGAGACCGGAATCTTTCATTATTCGGCATGGTACGGAGAAGATCACACTTGATCTGGTTGTCTGACACAGTCAGTTGATATCCAGAGAGACTCGAAAGACTCTATGAAGGAGAGTGGAAGCAGAAAACACTAACGATCAGAATATAAATATCATAAATACCTAATGGGTTCTTGACAATCGTATCATTTTCTCACTGTCTGCACAACGTGCTGACATTTAACACCCAAAGGCGCTGTTAAACTGTGAAATGTTTCGTGCAACTCGTCTCGCAATGCTTTGTCGACATTATAGCGGGACAAGTTGCACGAAACATTTCTGTGTAACATACCGTGCAACGGCCAAAATCGCTGCGAGACAGGTTGCAAGAGCCGTTGCCGAAAGTAGAATTAAGTTCCACTTTTCGTGTAACATGTCTCGCAACGATTTTGGTCGTCGCTGGGTATTTTACAATGTGAAATGTTTCGCGCAACTTGTCCCGCCACAATGTCGCCAAAACATTGCGAGACAGAGTAACAGGGCTCGCAAAGATAACTTCACTCCAGGCTTTGCAATTGGTAAACAAAAACTTTCCTTTGTCACCGCCCACAATGGTAATGCCTCGACAAGTTCGAGGCTATTTTGCTCACAGTGCCAAATTTTGAAATCTCGTAATAAAAAGATGAGAAAATAAAAGGGAGCGGCTGAAATCCTTTATTTGATACAGCAAAAAGATGGCTTCGGTAACCTCGGGCTTTAAGAAAAGTGTTAAAACTTTTATTCTATCCTAGAAAGAAACCGTCGAACACTCCTCTAAAAAGTCAATCTTAAAAAATATCTTCAAGCGCTTTTGTAAGCATTGCGGTAATTTCCTGGAATGTTAATTTGTTTTATTGAGATATAAGGTAAATCTTTTTTTCGCTACTTTTGCATAACGAACTAGCTTTTATAGATGGTTGTCAGTCACGTTACGAGACAGCCATGTTGGTGCACTACACTCTTTTCTTTTTATAAGAATTTTGTTTTTCCGGCCCAGGCTGAATATTCTTTTTTTTCTGCCGATTTTAGGCTGAAAATATTCTTGTATTATTCTTAAATTATAGCTTATGACATTTCCGTTTTAGAATTTATTGGGGTATCAATTACAAGTGTTTGGTATCTAGATCTGTATCACGTTACACGTGTTCCATCGCATCGCTATAGCTAGTGCAGGTGTTTTCGTTTTGTTGGCTAGTTTCGCCGTTCAGAGAAAGGATAATTTTACACGGTTAAGTTAAAAACATAACATTGTATTGTATTTACAGATGTTTAAACACAAAATTATATCTATCCTTTTCAAAATCTCAGCCTCGGCTTTATTCTTAAAATATTCTCAAAATTTCTCAAATTTCAGCCTTGATATTCTTTTAAAATGAATTCTTATAAAAAAGAAAGAATGTAGACCTCTTTACCTTGTACGTTTTGTTTTCCCATTTCAGACCACGTGATGTTCTCAAGGGAATTTTCCTTGTTTTTCATGAGTTATGCGTACAAAATGTACAAGATAAAGAGGTCAGTTATGGCTCATGCTTTGCAACGTAATAGAGTCAAATTCCCAAAAGACTTTTTCTCTATTTTTCTGTGCACTAACATGGCTGCTGTGACATCAGGTGAAAAAACGTCAATTGAGGAGTCCAGCCTAATTGGTGGTGTCTCACTGTTACCTTCTTCGCACCTCAGTTTTTTTTTTCGCGCACCAATATTTTAATTGACCATTGTTTAGTCATCGTAGGGCCCTAAATGTTCCCAAAGGGACATTTCTTTGACAAGCACAGACTGATGATTAGCTCTGAACGAAGCAGCTGTTATCTCGTTTATCAAAAATTTAGGCATTGTACTGAGCCAGTGGTCTTTTAAACGTGACTTAATGTCTAAGCTCTGATACAGAGGCCGCGATTTATTCCAAAATTCCGGGTCCACAAAACATTCTAGACGATATTTTTTGTGTAAAAAAGAACGAAGTTAGAAAACAAATCGCTTAGGATCTCAAATAGCAATCTTTCTTATTGGGTTCTTGTCCACCATCGAACGCAGCACACCAGCGAGGAAACTTGCGTTTGAAGATTAAGGAACACAATAATAATTGCCAAGAACTTCAACTCACAGGACCTTAAATCACGTTGGTTGCTGTTCCAAGAATGACGAAACACTTGTTACCTTGCGTCTTTCAACTTGATAAACCAGCTTTTGGTAATAATCCTTTCCCTGGTCGGTAAAGGGAGAAAAGGAACAAAATCTCAGTAGGAAGATGAGAGAGTAAAGAACAAAAAATAAAACAAAACAAAATCTTTTTACAGCAAACTGCTATTTTATGAAGGCGTCCATTGCAAGTTAAATTTAACAAATCGAAAGTGGTTCAGTGTTGTCTGTACACTTATCGACAACGATATTCGTCATCACAGTGGTCAAAGTGTTGCGTCTTGTGACCTAGTGAGTCCACAACAAATTTTGACCATTGTAATAAGGAGTACAGACGACGCCGAACCACTTACCACAATATTCAACGCCAAAGAAAGTGTTTGTTTGAGAGCGTGACCAAAGTCATGACACAAAGAAAGAGCAAGCGCCGTTGTCTATAACTTTTCGCAATATGATTGGTTTATTTCCCAAAATGAGCAGTCTCTTATCGACAACAGCACATTAGCCAGTCAGATTGCGAGATTACAAGCAATTGTTGTAAAATTAACAATTACACCCGTAGCCCGCAAGGGCTACGGGTCAATAGCCCATGAGGCGAATCCGAATGGGCTGTTGACCCGTGGCCCTTGAGGGCCACCCAACTAGTCGGACAGAAAAGGCAATGATAAAGTTAGCAAATGAAAGGTGAAAATATATTTATTTGGGAATAAAACGAAAGAAAGCATCACGCTTTTCACTACTCGAGGACTATTACTAATAGTCCTCTAGTAGCGTAGACAATCAAAATGCAGCACTTGCATTAGTCCACTAGTTAGGTAATACTAATAAGGCGCTGATCAAATCGAAACTTCAATATCCCCTCTCCGGGCAAACCCCGGACATTTGACTATGTTCTGTGCCCAGGGGAGTGGGGAATTTGACGGGTAAGGCCTTCCCGGGGGTGGGGAATTTGACCTTTGCCTGGGTGTGGTGGGGAAAATTGAGCCGGAAGTGTCAGGTTTCAAATGATTTTTTTTCCGCCACCGAAGTCGCTAACAGCTAAAAACACGTTTTTGGGAGAGATGAAAGAGTTAAGCGGCTATCCTAAAAATCTAATAGATGGCACATTGTCTGAAGGAAATTTTTCCGGAAGGCAATGGGTATTAAGAAAAGAAACCAAAAAGAATAGAGAATAATACCCGCTTTGTCACAACTTATCATCTATGCAGCAGTAAAATATCTTAAATATTTGATGCAAGAATGGAGTTTAACACACAATTAGCCAATGCTGAAAAACACTTACAAAACGCCTCCTGTCATATCATACAGAGGAGGGAAATCACTTAAAGACTCACTCGTAAGAGCAAAACTTTGACGGCACATATTACAGCGTCGCAACCGCAAAGACACACAGGGAAGTCAGAGCAGGTCTGTCATGATCTTTTCTCTGACATTAATCAATTAAATTTCAAGTCATCTTAATAGTTTCAATGTTAAAGTTGTGTTTTTTGTAGTAACTCAAGTCTGGCAAAAACGGCATCATCATATAAGGGTCACGAAACACGTGTTGGCATGTTTATACACAAACTTTATTAAAGACGACAGGAGCCGACGACGATTGTTCTTTAGTAGGGTTTCACGGACAAATCCGACGTTAGGGTAGGGCATTTGAACACCATTTTAGCCCGAGGGGGCGGGAATTTGAACGATGCAATCTTCAAAAGTTCAAATGCCCGGGGTTAGCCCGGGACGAGGGGAGGGGGGGGGGGGGGGGAGATGATGAAGTTTCGAGTTGATCGGCGCATTACATTGCGTTTCACCTTTTCTCTTCGGAGACGCTCCACCCTCTGGGCCATTGCACTGAAACATTAAGTGTTTGTGTATGTCATAATATTATAGTACGGACTGATTATGACTCGAATCTTCAACGTCTAGACAACTGTAACAATTTATTTTATACTCATTCACACAACAGTTACAATGCAACCTTACAAGAGTCGTGCTACAAATTAAGAATGAGGGCTTCATGTAATAACTATAATTAAAATGGCAAATGGCGACAGCAATATGGACTAAATAGTAAGACGACAACCACTAAAAAACAAGCAGGAATCCCTCGATAAATGCCGGGGAAGATAAAGTGTTTTCCACTTTCCACCGAAGCAATGGAAACCACATCAACGAATAATTAAAAATGGACAACAATGATCAAGGTTACGTAAGAAAAGCCCACTCAATGCCTGCGCCAACGAGCAGGTACACAGCGACGAAGGGCGTACATTGAACTTGGAGTATCAAAATACCACACCTTTGCCCACTGCAGAGGAGAGGCTGTCCTGGCAAAACGAGATAGCACCATACCTTTTCCACACTTCACTTCTGCAAGGTCCCGGTATACCTTCCCTTAAAAGGGATTTCATCTGTTGCTAACGAGAAAAAAATAACGCTCTTTGTTTTCCTAATTGAATTAACAAGTCAGAGATAAACAAGGACGTAAGGACGATTATCTTCCCCTCTTGAAGGGCATGGGGCAACACGAGCGTCACATGTGTTCGTCGCCTTCCCAAAAGAACATGGCGATTCCCCACATTGAATGATTTGTCCTCTTCACAGCGATAATTTGATTTAGGTAAAGCGGGCCTAGATATTTTAAAAATCGACCACTTATATCCCAACAGCCACAAATTAATGTATGTTAAGGAGCTACGAGGGCGAGAGAGCTAGGGAAAAAAGAGAGACAACGAAGAAAAAATAATTTCTAAACATAAAAAAACTCATCGGAAATTTCTTCCCAATCTAGAACCATAATTATAGGGCATTCCCAATATGCAAGCTCTTTGAAGAACCTTAACGAGGGACTACTAAAGTTGAGAAAGACTAACCTCTTTGAAAAACACGTTTTTACTGTCGTGTTGTCTGGCTTTAATATAGTCTGACCACAAAAGGGCATGAGCGTTTCTGTTCTAAAGAAAACAAAAAGTTCTTTCCAATGTAAAATGAAAAACCCGCACTGGAGTTCAAAGTAATGTTACACATCTATTCAGAGTGCGCCAAAACAAACTGAGATAATCACTTAATTAAAGAAAACCCAGGCTGTGGTTCATTGCGCCATTCGTATTCTGACAACATTTACTTCAACCCTACCCATGTGTTGAGAACCATCTCCTCACACCACTCACGACGATGCAAACTGTGCTGAGAGAGGGTGAGCGACAACGATGACGATAGCTGAGAGAACATATGATATCATTTCCCTATTATTATATTAATCAGGAACTAGATTAAATTGGTATGAACGGTATGGAGGTTTGAGGAGAAGATTGTTACACAACTTTTCGTCGGGTGCTAACGTCCTCCAGATATCCAAATATTTGGCTCTTTTTTTAATTTTTAAGAGAACCGAAACTAAACTGCAAAACGAACGAGCAAGTCCGACTTCAGAGCCATGTGTTTTGCTTTTTAAACCCGGCCAGGCTGCTGGATTCTATTTGTGTGAGTCGTCGTTGATTAAGTTCCCTACGGTACTGGTACTGGGGAACACTGATAAGACCTAAGACGTCGAGGTCGACCAAAACACCATGCACCAAATAGTAGCATATAATGAGCAAAGCAATAGTTTTCACGTGCGTTGTTGAAGTTTTGTTCCTTTTTCCTTTTCTCTGCAAGTGTAAGGTGGCTCAAACTAGTTTCAAACTTTTTAAGAAATTGTATTATTTAGAGGATTGACTTAAGCTTACAAGACTTAAGCTTACAAGCGAAGTTGTGGTACCATGTGAAAGAATAATTATTGCTTTGCGTAACAAAATGCGCTCAATATTGTGACGAAATAGATAACCACTGCAAGAGGAGAACTATCTTAAAACACCCTAAATTTTGTCTTTAAATGTGATTCGATTTCAAGAGACTGTCTCATTAGAAGGAAAGACTCTAAAACACTGCTTCATGAAACGGCAACGCCATGGTATCATATATAGTAAAAATTATCCCAACACAAGATGCTTTTGTCATAACAACAGATACCAATGGAAGATAAGAGAATCTTAAGTGCCGCATTATGACGTACAAGGTACTTTGATTGGGCAGGTTTACTGCACCCCGGAAGTGCACGTGGCAACATGTGCCTGGGTTTTTGGAACTTTGCCACACATCCGACACAGGACGTTCTGTCCCGTCTCAAGCCTTGTTTTGCTCTTATAGTAGATCTTCGTTGGTAGCATTTGCTGATACAGCTCATTCACCCCGGCAATGATATGTATTGGCGCTGTCTTCCAATCAGTCATTCAAGCGGAGCACTCTTCGCCAACCTCTTCGTCGTCTCATCTCTGGGTCAGCAGCCGTCCCTGCCATTGCTCTCATCTCCATCTCTTCTAAATCCTTCTGTACCCCTGCGCCCTTCAACTGCTTTCCTATCTTCTTAATTGGAACATCTGTGTTCGTCTTTATATCTGTGATGACTGGTTGCGGGTACTCAAGGTGTAATCTATATCCCAGCCGTCTAGTGCATACTTCTTGGCATCTTTTACCGTGACCAGCGATCGTCGTCCTGCCTTCTCTCCTTTTTCCTCGAATCTTCGTACTAATTCCATGGTGTCTGATTTTCTTTCATGTATAATCTCACTGCAGCCTTAATCTTCGCCCTCCCGCTCTATACTCTTGAGTCCCCGTCCTCCTAGCTTTTCTTGGTAGGTACATCATAGCTGTTGATCCTAGCGGGTGCTTACCACCATTCTCCGAAGTCACCTTTCTTGATTCTCTGACTAGCCTTTGTTATTCCATAATCGGCCAACAATGGGTTGTCATTAAATAGGTAAGCACAGGCAGTGCAAACTGAATTGTCGCAACCATCTTTAATCAGGGGCACCAACGTCAATTTTCGGAAAATATCTGTTCGGAAGACGATTTGAGATCTAGCATTTTCGGAACATTTGTTGTTGTAAAATTTCTTGCTTGCCTGCATGTACTAGGGTTTTCGAACATCCAAAAAATGGTATAATTGCCCATTTTTAACGGATTTTTACCCTAAAAAGGTCACCAAGAATTTTCGGGAGCTTCTTTTCTGGCTGAAATTTTCGGAAAGGTAAGTTTTGATCCCTGTAAATTTCGGATCACTAGACTTTCAGGTAGGAAATCCGAACAGATGAGATGCTATGTTTAAGTGGTGTTGAACTATATTCTCGTTGGGTGCTCCTGTGTAATCAGACCTGCGGCTAGACCAAATCAATGATAATCTTTGTATATATGCAATCTCTAGAACTCAGGTGTCATCCTGCTTGATGTTCTCCATGATTCCAAGGAACTTGTAATGTGATCCCTGCTTGAGGCAATCTACAAATTCCTCTTCTCCTACGCAGATAACGTGAGTTTCTGAGTCCCATTTTAAGTTACCCTTCTTCAAATGTACCACTGAACACTTGTGTTCGTTCCAATGCAATCCAACATCCTTCACGCAAGACTTTAATTTCGGCTTTGCCACTCTTCTCAATTTCCCTTCCGATGCAGCATAAAACTTGAGATCATCAATGTAAAGCAAGTGTGTGATCTTCTGCCCAATTGGCTTAGAGATTCTGTAGCCTTCCGTCGCACTCAGCATCCATAACATCGGGTTAATACAGAGGGTGGACAGTCTTGGACAGAGTGCGTCTCCCTGGGGAAGACCTCTTTTGAACATAATCACTTCTGATGTTTCATAGCCTTGCTCGGTTCTTGCTGAGATCTTGGTCAGTCCAACTCATTGTTAGCTTTTGAATCGTCTTGCAGAGCCAGAGTGGGAATTTGTGTAGTGAGAAAAAATCTATCAGCCATCGGTGATATCGGTGATCGTAAGCTTTTCTTACATCTACCCATGCCATGCTTACATTTCTCTTTCCACGCTGGCTGTCTTGGCACACTATCCAATCAATTAATAAGTTGTCAACAGTGCCAGCGCATCCCTCTTTAGCGCCTCGTTGGTCTCCTTGCATAAGCCCATATTTGTTAAGATATTTATCAGTGGGTTTATAATAATAATAATAATAATAATAATAATAATAATAATAGTAATAATAATAATAATCATTATTTTTTTTTCTATTTTTTTTTTAATTACACTTGTCAAACACTTATAACATGAGCCTCTGGCTCGGGAGAATGGGAAACCACTCCCCGTATACTTGATCTAAAATAAATTATCCTATCCTATCATATTGCACCGGAAGTTAGGCTTCTCAGAACTACCTCTTCAAAAGAAGAATTTGAAGAATACATCGCACTATTCAAACAAAGATCGGCCACAGAGGTTATCTGGATAACCTCGTGAACATGTCGTTATCTGAAGTCAATTTTAGCGAAAGAATGTCTGCTCTAAGGCTTTTACGGTGCATATGCTTGTTGATATTCTTTTTCTATTTACGTCGGATGCCCTGGCAGACCACGTCTAAAATTCGTGTGAGTATCGTTTGTACCATAATCAGATTTGATAATTAGCCACGTGCCTGTCACGAAGCTCTTTGCTTGATATTGCCATGTCGGAGATACAACATGGACGTCTCTTCATTTTCACGCGAAAGGTAATCGGAAGAGCTCACACGGACTTCCCAACACACACACTACTTCCCTTCTTCGAATTACTGCGTTCTCGGACTGAATTCGCAAAAAAAAGTACCCTTCAAATGATCGTCGTCTGCTCTAAGAGCTAGCAACTTAAGCCTCCTTTGAAATCGATTTTGTTGATCAAAAGCGATAGAAAGTTGAAGAACGCAAGAATATTACACCTCTTGCTTTCATTTCCGGTTCAAACTGTTCATAAATGTAGCCAAAATTGCTTTTATTGCATATGAGCACATGCAAATAAGATACAAATAAGATAGATTCGCTCGAAGTCCCAAAGGAAATGTTGTATTGTCATCACACTTAACCTTTCTTAACGCTTTTACCACGTCCCTCGTGACCCTCTGTTGGCTTCAGGGATCAGTGACATTTGCAAACAACCTTCACATTTTACACAAACAGCAGCATCCCACGTAGACGCAACGATGTGTCTTGTTTTTATTTGAACATTGTTAACTTTGATTGTTTTTTGCTGTGCATATCATACGTGCCTTTTTGTGAGTTGTAATACTAACAGCTTCTGTCCAAAAGGATAGCAGTCCACGTTTTGATAATTATTCAAGGCACAGCAACAACGCAATTTCCTTCTAGACAGCGGACGCTTGGAGTGAAAATTGCATAAATGATGAGTCCTTCAATCTAGAATCTACTTGATTAAGTATTTGATTGTGTTTGTTGCATAAATCAGCCAAAATTGAAACACTGAGGCCTTGACAAGTTACAAAGGTTATGGTAGCGGGGGATTTAACAATGAATGATTCCCCGCTGACCGGGG
>NC_090884.1:41645649-41654230 GCF_036669925.1 Montipora capricornis
GTCAAACCTATATTCGTTGATGCTGTCAAGTTTTACCAAAGGATTGATCATTAACAACGCGAAGCCTAGTTCCCTGCTTGCATAATACAACAGGACATCGAGGATTTTCTTTTAGAACCTTGTAAATATCATTGGGCAAACCAACATCTTGCCGTACTTATGAATAGTGGTTTTGTGTTTTTTGAGCGGATGGTTGTCGGTTTGTTCTTTTACTCATTGTGTAAGTCGGTATGTGAAGTCGCGAAGAAGTGAATTTGTTACTGTTGTTTACAATGCGCCTGACAACCTCTTAAAAGGAAAACCAGTAAGATTTCAACTACACGCTCTCAAAAAGCACACATGCCCACCATGTAAACTCCGACAACCATTAACAGAACACGAGAAACAGGTAAAAAACAAATCAATCTTTATGTCGAAGTTTTCGTAGTCAGCTGGAAAGGTGGTCAAATAAAGAATTAAACGACAATTTTTCTTCACTGTTTTTGTGAAATTGCGCAACAGGCTACGAGATTTAATGTTGTTGCAATGCGTGTGGCTTATTTGAAAGGCTCTTTCAAGGCAAAAACACAAGTCAGACCACTGCATGATGCACAACAGCCAACAGATTGCTACATTCCCCAAGTTTAGCGGGATACTGCGAATGAAATTCTATAAAAAGAAGACCAACAAAAGACTCGGCTCGCCTTCGGTTTCCTCGTCAGGAAATTTCAAATAAATCTGAACAATGCACTCCTTAAAAAAGAAAAAAAAACAGTTTTTCTCACAAAGAAAGGGCACAGTGTACCAATAACCCGCCAAGACGTAATATTTGCATTTCTAGTTAGATAGTCCTTTAAAGACAGGAAACCCCCTCTACCTAGGAAATTGTGCTATTTTTAATGAACGACAGTTCAACTTTAATTGTCTGTGTTTCACTCCTCTCTAGAGGATGAATCGAGCTTATTATTATTATTATTATTATTATTATTATTATTATTATTATTATTATTACTTAAGCAGAGCTTTTTCGCACAAAATACAGCTTTTCTCAATTCAATTTTATTATCATGATTAACTGACAAAAATCGTAGGCAAAAAAAAGAAACCAAAATTAAACTTAACAAAACCGCGTTTTAAAGTAATTTTTCATTTTGCCAATCCAATACGATCATTGCCAAAATCAGCGTCCAGAACGCAAGAAAAAGGACTCGTTTACTTTAAGGGCCACCGACAACCAGTGTCCTTTGCGCGCCTTTGTTGTTGTTATTATCCGGGCAATTGAATCGGCCGGTTCGCTTCAGAAACATCCCGTGAAGAAGAACTTCTGCGAATTCGCTGTTCGATTTGTTTTTTAATCCAAACGCCTTCCTCCTTTCGTTCCATAATCTTAAGGTTGAAGTAGTGAGCCAAATAACATGGCGCTTTTCCTTCCTCGGCGGACGACCTTTCTTCACAGTTTTCATTCCGCTTTTAACACGAACACAACACCCAAATAACGCCAAAAATACAATATTTAAACATAAGGAAAATATTAACAAAGTTTGAAGCTACTGGGCATCCAAAACACGACGATGTGAGGCGATGGAATTTGACTTTTCAAGAAATGCTAGTTTCTGTATTACAGAAAATGGCGACGATAGCTTGCACGCCCGCAAAGACTTGTGGTTGTCGGTGGGCCTTTAAAGAAATTCAGTTCTAGAAAGTTTTGGAGGCAAAATGGTTGTAAGTTAGACTTCGCTTACGTAACCGGCCTAGCGATTAATTTCCAAAATTTATGAAAAATAAGATTGAAACCACTTCTTCGATATTCATATTCTTATTTACTGACTGATTATCTGCAAGGTCAATTTTTTTCTAGTATTAACAATAGTTCGTTCAACTTTCGGGTACTTTTAAAACAATTTTTTCAAGCGTATATTAAAAAAGAACGCTTCAGCTACGCACTTTCAGAACAAAAACAAAAATAAAATAACAAGAAGAAAGGAATACCAACCGATAGCTTAGTATACTGGAGCAATTACCAAGGACTATTTACACGAATGAGTAAATAAACTAATTGTGCATGACAACAGCGTCAACAGCGGATATAACACGCCAGGTGTTTGATATTAAGAATGATTATATAGATCGTTGTATATCTCAAAGATGAAAGTCCAAACTACCGCCTTTGCCAGGAAAAAAAATATCTTTCTCATCATCCAGAGGGTAAGTTGGAGAACGTAAACGTAAAAATGCGAGGTAAAAGGCGCGCTATAATATAATATCAATTATCTTAATTCACCATCGGATTTTCGAGGGAAAACTTTCCGAGTATTTAACCACATGAATGACTATGGAGCCAGGCTTTCTGTAGTTATGCAATACCGCCTCTAATCAGCTTATTTGCGCCTTGACCCATTTCCCTTCAAAGACGGAGGCTACCTAAAGGAAATATTTTCTTGGTATTTTGAAATTGAAATTTTGAAATTTATACCGCGCAGTTTTTATATTTTGAATCCCACAAAAGCATGGACGATCTGAAGCTTGCGTGAAGCAGAGTGATCACTGACACTGGCTTTGCCAAATGCATCGTTTTCAGATTTGCAATGGTCTGAATAACATTCGCCAAGAAGTTACTTCAAAACTCGGTACTTGTTCAAATACTCTTGTGTAATCAAAAAGGGGTACTGAGACACATTTTCCTCACACAATTTTTCCTTCATACAATGCTTACTACTTCCCCACAAGAAAATTTTGCTTTAAACACGTCACCGCTTTGCTTTGACTTCAAGAATACAGCTTCAGTAGATTACAATATACGAAATCAGGGTAGGCTCGGAATCAGATGCCGTCTTCAAAATCCTCAGGTCATACCGACCTTCCTTGACCACCGACATTTGACAGGAAACAAGTTGTTGTATCATACAGAATTTATTCACTGCTCAGTGACCTTTTTTTCCTACACTGAAAAGTAAACGTGCTTCGTTAAACGCATCGTGCAAAATGGCTGACTCATCGAAAGAAAAAGACATATCTATTCTTTTCATGTGATGTTTGACGCTTTAGTTTCATCGAGGTCAGTCTCTATTTTCATGGGATTGTTGACAATAATTAGAAAGAAGAGAGTGCAACAAACCAAGACATAAATTAATGCATGTTTTTCTTGACAAGTTTCGCTGATCAGAAGGAATCTTCAATCAAATCAAATACGACAAGCTTTTAAAGTCCTCAAGGTGTAAAAGCAATATCGTGCGCAAGTGAAGAAAAATGTTTTGACATTAGGTGGATTTAAAACCAAACAAAGTACGTTTTGTTATAGAAAAAGAGAATAGAAATAGCAGGATATAAATAAATATAAAAATGACACACAGGTAGGACGGAAGCATGCAATTTAAGAAAGAAACGACATTCTTCTTGTCAGCTGTTGTTGTCATACGACGCGCTCCATGGTTGGCTAATGTTAGAGACCGCATTTTGCAATTTAGCCCTGTAAATTTCCAGGAGTGGTTTCGCGCAAGGTGTGTAACAGAAGAAGTTAACATGTGGCAGTATTGCTCAAACGAACGGGTTGTCTCGTTGACCATGACAGTGTCAATTTCTCCACGTGGCAAGTATTTTTGACAAGTTTTCCTTGCACCTGTATTCGTTAGAGAAAACGTGGCATGTTTTTCTTGACAAGTTTCGTTGATCTAAAACATCCGGTTTTCAAGAGTAATTTAGGGACAACACTTGAGGGTATCGTAACTTACTGTATGGACCAAAGACAAGGTTTAGTGCTGTCTCGGGTTTTTCTACGAGAAATAATTTTTTACAACAACGCTCATACGAAATGTGTCATACACCAGAATTTTTGATAAAATGAAAATGGAAAGAAAGGTCGGTTGTCGTATTATTATTATACACTAGCAAACAAAACTTGTCCAAGGAAACCTGGCAAATAAAACTTGACGATCGTCTATAACCGGCGTTAACAACAACAGCATGTCTTTAGAGCAAAATCAACAAAACGCCAACAAGAGCAAACACTCAGTGTGAAAAAACGTGACAAAATAATACCAAATATAAAGATGAATTTATCAACAGCGACTGGCGGATACTCAGGAAAAATACGAGTGATCCTTTGCAGGAATCGAACCTACGACCTTACGATTAATAGTTCGGATACTCTACCAGGCCACTGTGAGCTACAGGAGACCCATGGGAGCTGGGCACTCAAACTAGGTTCACTGCTGGCAATAGTCTCGATACACCTTGAGGAATGAAACTTGTCAAGAGGTGATATTGTGGCAAATGTATTCAAGTAGAGGCTAAATGTTATGCCCGGTGGCCGAAGAAAGAGATGAACTGATACATGGAAATTGGAAATTTAGAAACAAACATTCTGGTGTCTGAATACTTGTTAAATGACAGAGCGAGAAAACAAAATTATGTAAAAAAATGCTTTTTATCGAGATCGAGATGCGCAATTTCTTGAAAACACCTGTATCTAATTTACATATCATAAAATAATGAACATCATCTCTTTGGCTAACAAACAGAGCAGAGCAGGTTTCATCACAGGTTACTCTCGAAAAACAGGCACGCAGAGGTTAACACTACTTGAAGTCGACGCTAAGTCAGCCTTAAGCAGGATTTCGCAGTGGCCCAGGAAATTGAGGTCTGCCCGTTCGAGTTCGCCTCTTGCATTCCGATCGATCAATAAATCAATCGATTTCGCCCCCTCCTCGCCCGTATCTCATGGAAGAAACAGCCCTGGTAGCAAGAAAGGTTTCGGCCCCAGTGGAACAAAGGATCGAAACTCACCGGATACGTCAGTATGTCCAGTGAATAAATCGACTGTTTTGACAGTGCGCCTAATCGGGCGATTAGCGATATCCACCTTTTGAACAATCGAGGCAAAGCAGAGTTACTCAACCCAGAAGAGAAGACATTCTGGAACTACAAATACGGTGGGGAGAGGGGGAGGTAACTCGAACGGACCGAACTCGACAGGGAGCAAAAGTATAACATTGGAAACACCCTTCCATTGCAGTGTTCTTAGACGAAGTAAGCTGATTTCTTACTTGGCACTATGCATACACTTATTTCCTCAACTGGATTTACACTTCAGCAAAATAAAACATTCTATGAGCATTAAAAACTCCATGCCATCCATATATTGTTCAAAGGGAGAGTATCATGGAATTGCGGATGTTCTAGCCATAACGAATGTCATCGTTTATAAGCCAATCTGAATCGACGTTAAGATTCGTGAGGGGAATTTACACTTACGCGTGAAAATTCTCGCTCAGCCATCTGCGAAGTCCACCGCCCTTAGATCAGCGGTCGGGATTTTTACATGTACGTGTAAATATCCCTCACGAATTACAACGTCGCTTCCGATTGGCTAATAAATGATACCATTCGTTACGGCTAGAATATGCGCAATACCGTGATACTATCCTTTAAGGCAAAATAATTTTAAATTCCTTTCTTGCTGATGTTAATCTTCGCCCCATGGTGTGAACAAATTATAAAGTACTCATTTGTTACGTTATTGCGGTCTTTTGCTCAATCAACGCCCCGCTTTCGTCTTTTGTTGCCTGTTTTTAATTCTGTCTCTTTGTGTCTTGCTTGTATTCAGAACAGGAAAAATTCCCACCATATGCAAATACGCGGGCCAAGGACTCATTGCCGCAAACTTCAGCAGTTTGTAAGTACAATCTCCCTATTTTAATTTTTGTAATCCTTTCAGCTTTGATTTCGTATTTGTTTCATTTTCCCTTACTCATAATTCTCTCTTAAGTATTACCCAAAGCTCTGCTTGTGCTCAAAGAAAACCGTTAGACTCTAAAGAATTTCTGTGATGACCCGAGTCCTTGTAAATGGCCAGCCCTAATTCAGACTTCCAGACCAGACTCGTTGGCGATTATTAGCATGTTTCCATCGGCAACTTAATTACTCTCTTTGTTTTTCTCAGTTGTGACCAAAACCACCAATATACGCTTTCTAGCGTGAAACCAATAAGACCTTACAATGCTAATTTATTTTCATCGCTTACAGAAACTCTTCGCAAAGACAAGTGCTTCAAGTGATTAACCAGAGCGATGCGGAACGTCAGATCGTGGAGTTATAAAAGCTTCGCTGCCAAGTTGATTTTATGTTTTTCATGTTTTTGTGGCTCATGGGAACATAAAGTTGGAAGCGACGATGTTTCTTATCAAGCGGAAAGACGGGCAAATGAAATCAACAATGTCATTGAGTCTGAAGTTAAGCGGGACTTAAACAATCAAGAATTGCAGCTGTTTTCGTCTGGTTCTGAAAACCACACTGGATCAAGACAGAAAACTTTGAAAACTGACAGACCTCCTAACACGAAATATGCGGAAAAGAGACTAAAAGTCAACAGGGAGGAAATGAATTCCAGTTTGGATAGGAAATGTGTGCAAACAGAAGAAAGTGGCGTTGTCAACCAAAATCGACAGCTGCAGAAAGAAATTATGAGTGAGATTCACTCACACGGTCATGTTAAGGGCCCAGAGATGCACAGAAAAAGAAAAATAAGGCAGAAGCGAGACACGCACTCAACTGAATCAACATTCATAACACCCGAACCAGCGCCCGAGGGATCACCCGAGTCATCATATTCGGAGCCCTCAAAAACGTCGAAACCAAAGGCGTATCCCGAGCAAACATGGCCTGAGCCGGAACCAGAGTGGTCTTTGGCATTCAACGAATGGGACGACGCTTGGCCATTACACACCTACGGATTTGCTGTGATATTCACACTTATAGCGCTGGTCCCTCCGTTTGAGCTGCTCGGAATGTACCTTGACAAAACCAAATTATCAGCCTTAAAAGCGACGCTACTTTCGACAATATTCATTTTTAGTTCCATTCGCGCATTTTCCTTATTCGTGGACCCTTACGGTTCAAGGAAACGCCTTCCTCTTGTAGTTAACCGATTGTTATTTTCTCTTGGACACCCGTGTATCATTTCTGCGTTGAGTCTGCTTCTCCTGGTTTTGATTGACACCACGAAGATGAACATCGCTCCGCCCAGATTTCAGAAAGTCATATTTATCATACCCGTAGTGATATTTCACGTTATCTTGGTGCTTGTAGCAGACTTTGTCGTGGTGCACTTTCTAGAAGCCAAAGACCTCCTACTCTTGTGTCAGATTTATTTTCTCTTGTTAGGGAGCTTATTGTCGGTAGGATACATCTACGTCGGCTGGAAAATTCGTAAGAATATTATAAGATCCCAAAATTTAAATGACAAGAGCATGCGACGACTGCAGTACCTTATCATGGCGTGTGCGGTTACGTGCGTTTGCTTATGCGTCATAACAGTGTACGCAGCCGCGGGTGTATTTGGTGTCTATTCAGATGTGAAGTATGTAGACGCCTGGCCGTGGTGGATATTCCAGACTTTAGGCCGCCTTCTGGAAGTCGCCATTTGTATTGTGATGCTACTCATGAACAGCAGGTCCAGCAAACGCAAGATAAAGCCTTCGTTTTCTGCCACGAGTGTGTTCTACCTAAGAAGAAGCACAATGAAGGTCAAACAAAGCAAGCAACTAGAAGGGCTCACGATAACAGCCACAGAGTGAGTGTTATTCTTAAACACTACTGTTTTCCTGCGCCGGTTCTGTGGTTCTGCATAACCAAGACGAACACCACTAGAAGAGAAGGATATTACTTAGGAATCACGACCAGGAACATCCGAGGAAATCCTGAAGGAGTAGACAGGAAAGAAAACCACGGAATACACCGAGATAACAGCCAACAAACGATTTAGGAACGGGACAATTCACAGATCATATCGAGTAAGTTACAACACCTAGAGCCTAAACTCTCCCGGAGTACAAACTTAAGGGTATAACTTCAGTAGACCATGGATTTCAACAATCATTCCATCTCCAGAACTTTATAATAGTCAGCTGTTTGAGTGAGTTGTAGATAAAAAAAAAAATTCTCCTTTTTATTGCCTTCTCAACACTGTTTCAGACAATGAAAAGCCTCATATTCTAAAATTCTCCTATTCTTGCCTTCCAACACTGTTTCAGACAATGAAAAGCCTCATATTCTGCGAAATACTTCAGTGAAAATGACTCAGAACGTGGTTTTGTGAAGCATCAGCGAAAGTCTGTTTAAATATTCAGCCCAAAAGGGTTTTGAGCCGGGAGCCAATAGGGTCGTAAGTAAGTATAAAAACTTTATTTAGACACGGTGAATTCATCAGGCATAACAACACTACAAGCTATATATATCTAATATCTAAAAGTATCAAATTTCCTTGTAAATAAAGCTAAAATATTAAAATATGTATAAATGATCGCCCTAATTGCCTTTCCAACGCTGTTGCACATATGTATGCCGACGATACTAACTTAACCTTTGCCTGTAACAACATTGAAACTCTCAATGATGTTATGATTCACGACCTAAGTAACGTCAATAAATGGCTCGTTGCAAATAAATTGACTCAAAAACGGCTATCGGTTCTCGTAATATACTTTAGATGTGAAGGACCATTATCAGAATTGATCTCATTAGCGAGTTTGGGTCCAATAGAGGAAAAAATGAGAATTGAAAGAATCGGCCAGCTCTAGAGAATCGCCGATGGCCCGCCTTGCCATTG
>NC_090884.1:41658442-41670942 GCF_036669925.1 Montipora capricornis
TGCTCTCATCTCCATCTCTTCTAAATCCTTCTGTACCCCTGCGCCCTTCAACTATTTTCTTATCTTCATTATTGGAACATCTGTGTTCGTCTTTATATCTGTGATGACTGGTTGCGGGTACTCAAGGTGTAATCTATAATCCCAGCCGTCTATTGCATACTTCTTGGCATCCTTTTACCGTGACCAGCGATCAGTCGTCCCCTGCTTCCTCTCCTTTTTCTCGAATCTTCGTACTAATCCATGGTGTCTGGATTTTTCTTTCATGTATAATCTCACTGCAGCCGTAATCTTCTCGCCCTCCCGGCTCTATTACTCTTGAGTCCCCGTCCTCCTAGCTTTTCTTGGTAGGATTATCATCGATAGCTGTTGAGCCTAGCGGGTGGCTTACCACCATTCTCTCGAAGTCACCTTTCTTGATTCTCTGACTAGCCTTTGTTAGTCCCATAATCGCCAACAATGGGTTGTCATTAAATAGGTAAGCAACAGGCATTGCAAACTGAATTGTTCGCAACCATCTGTAAATCAGTCACCAACGTCATTTCGGAAAATATCTGTTCGGAAGACGATTTGAGATTCTAAGCATTTTCGGAACATTTGTTGTTGTAAAATTTCTTGCTTGCCTGCATGTACTAGGGAGATTTTCGAACAATCCAAAAAAATGGTATAATTGCCCCATTTTTTCACGGATTTTTACCCTAAAAAGGTCACCAAGAATTTTCGGGGAGCTCTCTTTCCTGGCTGAAATTTTCGGAAAGGTAAGTTTTGATCCCTGTAAATTTCGGATCACTAGACTTTCAGGTAGGAAATCCGAACAGATGAGATGCTATGTTTAAGTGGTGGTTGAACTATATTCTCGTTGGGTGCTCCTGTGTAATCAGACCTGCGGCTAGACCAAATCAATGATAATCTTTGTATATATGCAATCTCTAGAACTCAGGTGTCCATCCTGCTTGATGTTCTCCATGATTCCAAGGAACTTGTAATGTGATCCCTGCTTGAGGCAATCTACAAATTCCTCTTCTCCTACGCAGATAACGTTAGTTTTCTGAGTCCCATTTTAAGTTACCCTTCTTCAAATGTACCACTGAACACTTTGTGTTCGTTCCAATGCAATCCAACATCCTTCACGCAAGACTTTAATTTCGGCTTTGCCACTCTTCTCAATTTCCCTTCCGATGCAGCATAAAACTTGAGATCATCATGTAAAGCAAGTGTGTGATCTTCTGCCCAATTGGCTTAGAGATTCTGTAGCCTTCCGTCGCACTCAGCATCCATAACATCGGGTTAATACAGAGGGTGGACAGTCTTGGACAGAGTGCGTCTCCCTGGGGAAGACCTCTTTTTGAACATAATCACTTCTGATGTTTCATAGCCTTGCTCGGTTCTTGCTGAGATCTTGGTCAGTCCAACTCATTGTTAGCTTTTGAATCGTCTTGCAGAGCCAGAGTGGGAATTTGTGTAGTGAGAAAAAATCTATCAGCCATCGGTGATATCGGTGATCGTAAGCTTTTCTTACATCTACCCATGCCATGCTTACATTTCTCTTTCCACGCTGGCTGTCTTGGCCACACTATCCAATCAATTAATAAGTTGTCAACAGTGCCAGCGCATCCCTCTTAGCGCCTCGTTGGTCTCCTTGCATAAGCCCATATTTGTTAAGATATTTATCAGTGGGTTTATAATAATAATAATAATAATAATATAATAATAATAATAGTATATAATAATAATAATCATTTTTTTTTTCTATTTTTTTTTAATTACACTTGTCAAACACTTATAACATGAGCCTCTGGCTCGGGAGAATGGGAAACCACTCCCCGTATACTTGATCTAAAATAAATTATCCTATCCTATCATATTGCACCGGAAGTTAGGCTTCTCAGAACTACCTCTTCAAAAGAAGAATTTGAAGAATACATCGCACTATTCAAACAAAGATCGGCCACAGAGGTTATCTGGATAACCTCGTGAACATGTCGTTATCTGAAGTCAATTTTAGCGAAAGAATGTCTGCTCTAAGGCTTTTACGGTGCATATGCTTGTTGATATTCTTTTTCTATTTACGTCGGATGCCCTGGCAGACCACGTCCTAAAATTCGTGTGAGTATCGTTTGTACCATAATCAGATTTGATAATTAGCCACGTGCCTGTCACGAAGCTCTTTGCTTGATATTGCCATGTCGGAGATACAACATGGACGTCTCTTCATTTTCACGCGAAAGGTAATCGGAAGAGCTCACACGGACTTCCCAACACACACACTACTTCCCTTCTTCGAATTACTGCGTTCTCGGACTGAATTCGCAAAAAAAAGTACCCTTCAAATGATCGTCGTCTGCTCTAAGAGCTAGCAACTTAAGCCTCCTTTGAAATCGATTTTGTTGATCAAAAGCGATAGAAAGTTGAAGAACGCAAGAATATTACACCTCTTGCTTTCATTTCCGGTTCAAACTGTTCATAAATGTAGCCAAAATTGCTTTTATTGCATATGAGCACATGCAAATAAGATACAAATAAGATAGATTCGCTCGAAGTCCCAAAGGAAATGTTGTATTGTCATCACACTTAACCTTTCTTAACGCTTTTACCACGTCCCTCGTGACCCTCTGTTGGCTTCAGGGATCAGTGACATTTGCAAACAACCTTCACATTTTACACAAACAGCAGCATCCCACGTAGACGCAACGATGTGTCTTGTTTTTATTTGAACATTGTTAACTTTGATTGTTTTTTGCTGTGCATATCATACGTGCCTTTTTGTGAGTTGTAATACTAACAGCTTCTGTCCAAAAGGATAGCAGTCCACGTTTTGATAATTATTCAAGGCACAGCAACAACGCAATTTCCTTCTAGACAGCGGACGCTTGGAGTGAAAATTGCATAAATGATGAGTCCTTCAATCTAGAATCTACTTGATTAAGTATTTGATTGTGTTTGTTGCATAAATCAGCCAAAATTGAAACACTGAGGCCTTGACAAGTTACAAAGGTTATGGTAGCGGGGGATTTAACAATGAATGATTCCCCGCTGACCGGGGAAAATGGCAAAATTCAACACTTCATAAATGTTAAATAGGCCAGTTCAGTTTCGTACTCTCACGGTTAGACTGGATCTAGCATGAAATGGAGGTTAATGCTGGGGAAATAATTTGCATTTAAAAGATTCCCCCACGTTAGCCTCCATTTCATGCTCGATCCAATCCAACCGTTAGAATACGAAACTGGCCTATTCCCCGCCCTATCCCGCGGGTCGGGGGGTAGTGGTTTCAGTTGACTAGTGCACTAACGAGACCTTAAGTCATCTGGCCTTTAAACAACGGGGGCCTGGTCCCGGTTGTTCAAGAGCCGATTAATGCTAATCCCAGATTAGAAATTAACCAAGGAGTTTATTTTTCTACTCCCAAATGCTGTTCAACGCTGATATTCTGCAAAACTTTACATTAGAAGAAGTCAATCTTGAAAAACAAAAATAAGCTAACGAAACA
Organism: Montipora capricornis; assembly: GCF_036669925.1. NCBI lineage: Eukaryota > Metazoa > Cnidaria > Anthozoa > Scleractinia > Acroporidae > Montipora > Montipora capricornis. The sequence goes on from NC_090884.1 coordinate 41,661,930, forward strand.
TACCAAAAAGTTGAAAACATGAAACAAAAGTTTACATTAATCCTGGATAAATTTAATCGGCTTTCGAACCCTGATGTACAGACGCTTCCACGCCTGTACCAAGCAAATGCTACGCGTTCCACACAGAGCCACATTAAAAGTTCGACTGAAAATTTACCACCACAACTTTAAATTTAAAAACTCCATCACTAGTATTCCTCTTGTTAAATTTTCCCTAAAGAATTTAATTAATTAAGAATCTTACTCCACAATGCAGAAATAAAAGAGAGCGTTTTTGGATCCTCACCTGAAAGAAGCTGGAATAGTGATGTTTCAGCTCCCTGCACAGAAAATGAAACACTTCGCTTTCACTTTCTCTTGCGCCACGAATGAAACCATAACTGTCCCTGAAGGTGCACGAAGCTGATCTACAAATTCAAACAGTATTCAACTCAAGAAACTTGAATTTACAACTGCTATAAATTGAGCTCGAGCAAGCACTGTTTTTTCTTACAGTTAGCCTTCTTTGAAGTAAAAAAAAAAACAAGAAAAAAAAGTGGCAAATTACAATCTCAACAAGGAAAAGAAGTTAGTGACAATAGGGCCATTTATACGGGAGAAAATAAGACGCGTCTTAGCTAAGACGCGTCTTAAATAGGACGCGAACTGTACCATTTATACGTTCGCGTCCTACATAGACGCGAAATCTCTTATAAATGGTTCGCGTGAGGTTCGTGTCTTATTTTTGATACAGCCTCATTTACATGCGAAGTTGCCATTAGCAACGCCGTTAAAAGCAATAACTTTGGTAAAGATCCAAGATGGCGCGCTGTAGCAAGAAACAAAAGCGTGCCGTCATTTTAAGAAGGAAGAGAATTCTTAAGATATGTTTTTTTCTCTTTTGTGAAGTCCTCTTTTCTTACGGTATTTCGACCGTATCTTGTCAACTTCTCTCTTTTCAAATCCTTTCTCGATCAACCCATCTCGGATGAAGGAATATACTTCTTCATTATAGAATGATAGTAAAAGGGAACACATAAGCTTAACCGGACAAACATGCCTGCTGTAGAGTCTTTTAATAAATCATTTATTCTACTTGGACTTTATCATTATAAATCTAGCACAACCCTCGAAGAATAACTGTTAATTAACAGTTACCACCTTTGTTCTTTTCATCCGCAAAACCCTTTCAATTCATTGAATTAAAACAAGAAGTAGCTTACTCCGGCGCTTGTCACACAGTTATCCAGTTGTTCCGCAATTGCCAATTCCGGGCAAAGGATGAGGAACTCTTTCTCCTCCACCAAGTCCACGAGTTTCTCTGTTTTGTTGGTGTTTTTGAGGCTGACTGGGAAGCCATTTTGTTAGCCTGGGTGACTTGTCAACGAAATGACGATTTGCTGTTGTCGTCACGCATGTGACAGGCATGCGCACTTGTAGTCCACGTCTTATTTAGGACGCGAACCCATTTATACGAGGAAGTTCACGTCTTATTTAAGACGCGGACAAAATAAGAACAGCCTAAAATTCTGTTCCAAGATAAGACGCGTCTTATGTAAGTCGCGTCTAAAATAAGACGCGAACACTTGTTTTGTACCATTTATACGAGCAGTTCGCGTCTATCTAAGACGCGTCTTAGCTAAGACGCGTCTTATTTTGTCCCGTATAAATGGCCCTATTATGTTTAGTTTCATAAGCGGAAATAAAGATTGCACACGGTCCGCTACACTGACCAATTGTGGAGTGCGCATTTTTCAAGAGAGATGTCAGCGATTCTCAAATCTTAAAAAGTTGTTTGTACGCGAGAGCAAGTAAGTTTTTAGGGCGCTTGAATCCGCGTCCGGCGATTAGTCATGTTATCGCAATTAGCGTCGACACGTTTCGTTCTTTTCAGATTTGTAATAACACTAGAGCAAATAATTAAAAACTGTAAGTCCCAGATTAACACAGCTATGCTACCAACCACGCCAATTTTCGGGTACTGATTTTCAGTGTTATCCGTTTTTTTAAATCAATTTACGAAATATTTTCTTCCAAATTTCAATGGTGATTCCGCCTTGTAAAGACACATCTGCGTCAAACCTATATTCGTTGATGCTGTCAAGTTTTACCAAAGGATTGATCATTAACAACGCGAAGCCTAGTTCCCTGCTTGCATAATACAACAGGACATCGAGGATTTTCTTTTAGAACCTTGTAAATATCATTGGGCAAACCAACATCTTGCCGTACTTATGAATAGTGGTTTTGTGTTTTTTGAGCGGATGGTTGTCGGTTTGTTCTTTTACTCATTGTGTAAGTCGGTATGTGAAGTCGCGAAGAAGTGAATTTGTTACTGTTGTTTTACAATGCGCCTGACAACCTCTTAAAAGGAAAACCAGTAAGATTTCAACTACACGCTCTCAAAAAGCACACATGCCCACCATGTAAACTCCGACAACCATTAACAGAACACGAGAAACAGGTAAAAAACAAATCAATCTTTATGTCGAAGTTTTCGTAGTCAGCTGGAAAGGTGGTCAAATAAAGAATTAAACGACAATTTTTCTTCACTGTTTTTGTGAAATTGCGCAACAGGCTACGAGATTTAATGTTGTTGCAATGCGTGTGGCTTATTTGAAAGGCTCTTTCAAGGCAAAAACACAAGTCAGACCACTGCATGATGCACAACAGCCAACAGATTGCTACATTCCCCAAGTTTAGCGGGATACTGCGAATGAAATTCTATAAAAAGAAGACCAACAAAAGACTCGGCTCGCCTTCGGTTTCCTCGTCAGGAAATTTCAAATAAATCTGAACAATGCACTCCTTAAAAAAGAAAAAAAAACAGTTTTTCTCACAAAGAAAGGGCACAGTGTACCAATAACCCGCCAAGACGTAATATTTGCATTTCTAGTTAGATAGTCCTTTAAAGACAGGAAACCCCCTCTACCTAGGAAATTGTGCTATTTTTAATGAACGACAGTTCAACTTTAATTGTCTGTGTTTCACTCCTCTCTAGAGGATGAATCGAGCTTATTATTATTATTATTATTATTATTATTATTATTATTATTATTATTACTTAAGCAGAGCTTTTTCGCACAAAATACAGCTTTTCTCAATTCAATTTTATTATCATGATTAACTGACAAAAATCGTAGGCAAAAAAAAGAAACCAAAATTAAACTTAACAAAACCGCGTTTTAAAGTAATTTTTCATTTTGCCAATCCAATACGATCATTGCCAAAATCAGCGTCCAGAACGCAAGAAAAAGGACTCGTTTACTTTAAGGGCCACCGACAACCAGTGTCCTTTGCGCGCCTTTGTTGTTGTTATTATCCGGGCAATTGAATCGGCCGGTTCGCTTCAGAAACATCCCGTGAAGAAGAACTTCTGCGAATTCGCTGTTCGATTTGTTTTTTAATCCAAACGCCTTCCTCCTTTCGTTCCATAATCTTAAGGTTGAAGTAGTGAGCCAAATAACATGGCGCTTTTCCTTCCTCGGCGGACGACCTTTCTTCACAGTTTTCATTCCGCTTTTAACACGAACACAACACCCAAATAACGCCAAAAATACAATATTTAAACATAAGGAAAATATTAACAAAGTTTGAAGCTACTGGGCATCCAAAACACGACGATGTGAGGCGATGGAATTTGACTTTTCAAGAAATGCTAGTTTCTGTATTACAGAAAATGGCGACGATAGCTTGCACGCCCGCAAAGACTTGTGGTTGTCGGTGGGCCTTTAAAGAAATTCAGTTCTAGAAAGTTTTGGAGGCAAAATGGTTGTAAGTTAGACTTCGCTTACGTAACCGGCCTAGCGATTAATTTCCAAAATTTATGAAAAATAAGATTGAAACCACTTCTTCGATATTCATATTCTTATTTACTGACTGATTATCTGCAAGGTCAATTTTTTTCTAGTATTAACAATAGTTCGTTCAACTTTCGGGTACTTTTAAAACAATTTTTTCAAGCGTATATTAAAAAAGAACGCTTCAGCTACGCACTTTCAGAACAAAAACAAAAATAAAATAACAAGAAGAAAGGAATACCAACCGATAGCTTAGTATACTGGAGCAATTACCAAGGACTATTTACACGAATGAGTAAATAAACTAATTGTGCATGACAACAGCGTCAACAGCGGATATAACACGCCAGGTGTTTGATATTAAGAATGATTATATAGATCGTTGTATATCTCAAAGATGAAAGTCCAAACTACCGCCTTTGCCAGGAAAAAAATATCTTTCTCATCATCCAGAGGGTAAGTTGGAGAACGTAAACGTAAAAATGCGAGGTAAAAGGCGCGCTATAATATAATATCAATTATCTTAATTCACCATCGGATTTTCGAGGGAAAACTTTCCGAGTATTTAACCACATGAATGACTATGGAGCCAGGCTTTCTGTAGTTATGCAATACCGCCTCTAATCAGCTTATTTGCGCCTTGACCCATTTCCCTTCAAAGACGGAGGCTACCTAAAGGAAATATTTTCTTGGTATTTTGAAATTGAAATTTTGAAATTTATACCGCGCAGTTTTTATATTTTGAATCCCACAAAAGCATGGACGATCTGAAGCTTGCGTGAAGCAGAGTGATCACTGACACTGGCTTTGCCAAATGCATCGTTTTCAGATTTGCAATGGTCTGAATAACATTCGCCAAGAAGTTACTTCAAAACTCGGTACTTGTTCAAATACTCTTGTGTAATCAAAAAGGGGTACTGAGACACATTTTCCTCACACAATTTTTCCTTCATACAATGCTTACTACTTCCCCACAAGAAAATTTTGCTTTAAACACGTCACCGCTTTGCTTTGACTTCAAGAATACAGCTTCAGTAGATTACAATATACGAAATCAGGGTAGGCTCGGAATCAGATGCCGTCTTCAAAATCCTCAGGTCATACCGACCTTCCTTGACCACCGACATTTGACAGGAAACAAGTTGTTGTATCATACAGAATTTATTCACTGCTCAGTGACCTTTTTTTCCTACACTGAAAAGTAAACGTGCTTCGTTAAACGCATCGTGCAAAATGGCTGACTCATCGAAAGAAAAAGACATATCTATTCTTTTCATGTGATGTTTGACGCTTTAGTTTCATCGAGGTCAGTCTCTATTTTCATGGGATTGTTGACAATAATTAGAAAGAAGAGAGTGCAACAAACCAAGACATAAATTAATGCATGTTTTTCTTGACAAGTTTCGCTGATCAGAAGGAATCTTCAATCAAATCAAATACGACAAGCTTTTAAAGTCCTCAAGGTGTAAAAGCAATATCGTGCGCAAGTGAAGAAAAATGTTTTGACATTAGGTGGATTTAAAACCAAACAAAGTACGTTTTGTTATAGAAAAAGAGAATAGAAATAGCAGGATATAAATAAATATAAAAATGACACACAGGTAGGACGGAAGCATGCAATTTAAGAAAGAAACGACATTCTTCTTGTCAGCTGTTGTTGTCATACGACGCGCTCCATGGTTGGCTAATGTTAGAGACCGCATTTTGCAATTTAGCCCTGTAAATTTCCAGGAGTGGTTTCGCGCAAGGTGTGTAACAGAAGAAGTTAACATGTGGCAGTATTGCTCAAACGAACGGGTTGTCTCGTTGACCATGACAGTGTCAATTTCTCCACGTGGCAAGTATTTTTGACAAGTTTTCCTTGCACCTGTATTCGTTAGAGAAAACGTGGCATGTTTTTCTTGACAAGTTTCGTTGATCTAAAACATCCGGTTTTCAAGAGTAATTTAGGGACAACACTTGAGGGTATCGTAACTTACTGTATGGACCAAAGACAAGGTTTAGTGCTGTCTCGGGTTTTTCTACGAGAAATAATTTTTTACAACAACGCTCATACGAAATGTGTCATACACCAGAATTTTTGATAAAATGAAAATGGAAAGAAAGGTCGGTTGTCGTATTATTATTATACACTAGCAAACAAAACTTGTCCAAGGAAACCTGGCAAATAAAACTTGACGATCGTCTATAACCGGCGTTAACAACAACAGCATGTCTTTAGAGCAAAATCAACAAAACGCCAACAAGAGCAAACACTCAGTGTGAAAAAACGTGACAAAATAATACCAAATATAAAGATGAATTTATCAACAGCGACTGGCGGATACTCAGGAAAAATACGAGTGATCCTTTGCAGGAATCGAACCTACGACCTTACGATTAATAGTTCGGATACTCTACCAGGCCACTGTGAGCTACAGGAGACCCATGGGAGCTGGGCACTCAAACTAGGTTCACTGCTGGCAATAGTCTCGATACACCTTGAGGAATGAAACTTGTCAAGAGGTGATATTGTGGCAAATGTATTCAAGTAGAGGCTAAATGTTATGCCCGGTGGCCGAAGAAAGAGATGAACTGATACATGGAAATTGGAAATTTAGAAACAAACATTCTGGTGTCTGAATACTTGTTAAATGACAGAGCGAGAAAACAAAATTATGTAAAAAAAATGCTTTTTATCGAGATCGAGATGCGCAATTTCTTGAAAACACCTGTATCTAATTTACATATCATAAAATAATGAACATCATCTCTTTGGCTAACAAACAGAGCAGAGCAGGTTTCATCACAGGTTACTCTCGAAAAACAGGCACGCAGAGGTTAACACTACTTGAAGTCGACGCTAAGTCAGCCTTAAGCAGGATTTCGCAGTGGCCCAGGAAATTGAGGTCTGCCCGTTCGAGTTCGCCTCTTGCATTCCGATCGATCAATAAATCAATCGATTTCGCCCCCTCCTCGCCCGTATCTCATGGAAGAAACAGCCCTGGTAGCAAGAAAGGTTTCGGCCCCAGTGGAACAAAGGATCGAAACTCACCGGATACGTCAGTATGTCCAGTGAATAAATCGACTGTTTTGACAGTGCGCCTAATCGGGCGATTAGCGATATCCACCTTTTGAACAATCGAGGCAAAGCAGAGTTACTCAACCCAGAAGAGAAGACATTCTGGAACTACAAATACGGTGGGGAGAGGGGGAGGTAACTCGAACGGACCGAACTCGACAGGGAGCAAAAGTATAACATTGGAAACACCCTTCCATTGCAGTGTTCTTAGACGAAGTAAGCTGATTTCTTACTTGGCACTATGCATACACTTATTTCCTCAACTGGATTTACACTTCAGCAAAATAAAACATTCTATGAGCATTAAAAACTCCATGCCATCCATATATTGTTCAAAGGGAGAGTATCATGGAATTGCGGATGTTCTAGCCATAACGAATGTCATCGTTTATAAGCCAATCTGAATCGACGTTAAGATTCGTGAGGGGAATTTACACTTACGCGTGAAAATTCTCGCTCAGCCATCTGCGAAGTCCACCGCCCTTAGATCAGCGGTCGGGATTTTTACATGTACGTGTAAATATCCCTCACGAATTACAACGTCGCTTCCGATTGGCTAATAAATGATACCATTCGTTACGGCTAGAATATGCGCAATACCGTGATACTATCCTTTAAGGCAAAATAATTTTAAATTCCTTTCTTGCTGATGTTAATCTTCGCCCCATGGTGTGAACAAATTATAAAGTACTCATTTGTTACGTTATTGCGGTCTTTTGCTCAATCAACGCCCCGCTTTCGTCTTTTGTTGCCTGTTTTTAATTCTGTCTCTTTGTGTCTTGCTTGTATTCAGAACAGGAAAAATTTCCCACCATATGCAAATACGCGGGCCAAGGACTCATTGCCGCAAACTTCAGCAGTTTGTAAGTACAATCTCCCTATTTTAATTTTTGTAATCCTTTCAGCTTTGATTTCGTATTTGTTTCATTTTCCCTTACTCATAATTCTCTCTTAAGTATTACCCAAAGCTCTGCTTGTGCTCAAAGAAAACCGTTAGACTCTAAAGAATTTCTGTGATGACCCGAGTCCTTGTAAATGGCCAGCCCTAATTCAGACTTCCAGACCAGACTCGTTGGCGATTATTAGCATGTTTCCATCGGCAACTTAATTACTCTCTTTGTTTTTCTCAGTTGTGACCAAAACCACCAATATACGCTTTCTAGCGTGAAACCAATAAGACCTTACAATGCTAATTTATTTTCATCGCTTACAGAAACTCTTCGCAAAGACAAGTGCTTCAAGTGATTAACCAGAGCGATGCGGAACGTCAGATCGTGGAGTTATAAAAGCTTCGCTGCCAAGTTGATTTTATGTTTTTCATGTTTTTGTGGCTCATGGGAACATAAAGTTGGAAGCGACGATGTTTCTTATCAAGCGGAAAGACGGGCAAATGAAATCAACAATGTCATTGAGTCTGAAGTTAAGCGGGACTTAAACAATCAAGAATTGCAGCTGTTTTCGTCTGGTTCTGAAAACCACACTGGATCAAGACAGAAAACTTTGAAAACTGACAGACCTCCTAACACGAAATATGCGGAAAAGAGACTAAAAGTCAACAGGGAGGAAATGAATTCCAGTTTGGATAGGAAATGTGTGCAAACAGAAGAAAGTGGCGTTGTCAACCAAAATCGACAGCTGCAGAAAGAAATTATGAGTGAGATTCACTCACACGGTCATGTTAAGGGCCCAGAGATGCACAGAAAAAGAAAAATAAGGCAGAAGCGAGACACGCACTCAACTGAATCAACATTCATAACACCCGAACCAGCGCCCGAGGGATCACCCGAGTCATCATATTCGGAGCCCTCAAAAACGTCGAAACCAAAGGCGTATCCCGAGCAAACATGGCCTGAGCCGGAACCAGAGTGGTCTTTGGCATTCAACGAATGGGACGACGCTTGGCCATTACACACCTACGGATTTGCTGTGATATTCACACTTATAGCGCTGGTCCCTCCGTTTGAGCTGCTCGGAATGTACCTTGACAAACCAAATTATCAGCCTTAAAAGCGACGCTACTTTCGACAATATTCATTTTTAGTTCCATTCGCGCATTTTCCTTATTCGTGGACCCTTACGGTTCAAGGAAACGCCTTCCTCTTGTAGTTAACCGATTGTTATTTTCTCTTGGACACCCGTGTATCATTTCTGCGTTGAGTCTGCTTCTCCTGGT
>NC_090884.1:41680942-41698442 GCF_036669925.1 Montipora capricornis
AATTGACCATAACAAGCATATCTAATATCAAACATGTACGCTGTAAACAAGCTATGCACAAGAGTATGGCCGCCATGTTAGGTACAAGTATTCAAGTATTATCTAAACTAAAGCCCGGGATGTGGTCACGGGATACTGGTTACATTGGCATACATGGAGGGGTGGACGTACGGTGAGCAAAACCAAATTTTCTTGCACAGATGGTTACCATATTTTCTTAGCAATGGTGTTCCGCGCGCGCGCGCGCCTTCGGCTATGAAGGTAAACTGATGTCAGATGGTGCAAGACACAACTCGATCAGAATTAGCTGATTAGATTATATTTGAGCAATCTAGGTGCCTCTAAGAAACACTTACATCCATGACCAGGTGCCTCAACAATACTCTTAAAATTCTTTCATTATAAGATCGTCCCTGTGCTCTGCCAGTGAGACAAGAATGTCTCTATGTAAGCCCATGCATTATCTCAGTACACCTGTTCGGTACGCTCCGTTAGACAGGTTGCCAGGCAACCCCAGATATGAGCAGCGTACTCCAGAAGAGGTCGAAGCTTGGTAAGGGCCGACCTCCCATGGCGATTTGCTCTTCTACTTAATGCAAGATAACGCATCCATTTTCCAGCCATGATCGATGCTACCAATTTGCGCGCTCCATTTTAGATCGTTTTGCAGGTGAACACTTCACCTAGAAGAACGTCTTCTAGGTGATAAAAAAACATGTCTTTAGACAGTCTTTATAAATTACAAGGAGCCTAGAAATGCTTCTCAAATGCTTTTGGCTTAATTTGCTCATTGGTGCCCTTGAGTAGATGGCATACAGTCGGAGAGCTATGACCCCGTTATGCACATCAATTTTGTTTAATTCGACAACGGACTGCCGCTCGTCACATTGTTCGTGGCATGGCAGGAATTAGAGACGAATAAAGAAAGTAAAGTTGAAATTAACTTGCCACCAATTTGCCTTTGCAACCAATTTGCAGTTCCTGTCTTTTGCCCCGACTTCTTTACCCCTGGACTGGAACTTAAAACCGGTGAAAAACGTGTCAATATGGGGGCGATAAGTGAGTCATGATGGTTGAACGCTCTCTAACTTAACTCCGGCTCGAGTTCCTCTTCGGAGCCTTGATATACCAAACTGTTTCAATGTTTCATAGCCTGTATGTTGGATACGAGGCCGCACCGAGGATCGCAACATACTGAGAAAGGATGGAGGGCGAGTAGAGTCGAATTGCCGCCATAATTTAAGCGGAACCAATCAGGAAGGAAAGTCCAAAATATGTTGAACACAGCACTGATAATTGTAGTAGTACAGGCACAACTGCTTTAAGAAATCAAAAAAAAAAAAGCTTTCTACTTACCTCAGACAGTGGATAAGAAGGCTAAATTGCAGTAAATTGTTGGAACTAAAGAAAGCATTGACGCAGCCATTAGGCCCACAAATTTAGTGATGATCGAGGACTAAGTAGTTGATGTGCGATATGCTTAGTTCCCATTTTGGATTTAGGTAAAGTTGACAATATTACTAAGGGATAGATATCGGTTAAGTACATTTTTCGCCTCTTCTATTTTTAGGCGGTAAAAATCTTGAACGGAAATTACAACTCCCACGTTTGGCCTCCATTTGCAGACGTCACGACAAAGAAAACAACCCCAGCCACCAGCGTCATGTTGGTCTGGCCGAGAATGAACCAATCACCTCTCGCAACGCTGTTCTGAACCAACCGGTTTGAAAAGCGCACTTCAGTACGCCCATCCCCCATCCCTTGACACATCTGTCCCTTTGAAAGCGGACAAATGCTGAAACAGTGGAAGACTTGTGAAACCACCTTACGGTGTACGAATTCTGAATAGGTGATTTGCAATCAATCTCTCGGGACCGAGGTAAAACTGCTGCAATGGACAAATGCTCGTGTCTTGTCGTTCATATTTCCCGCTGCAATCTGACACAACTGGTGCGTTTGTGCTTCAAAAAAACTCACTTGGGACTTTTGCAGGAAGGTTCTTATAACGAAATCATATCGAGCAAAGCTTGAATTTTAAGGATATGAAATTAAAAACGAAGGTGAAATTTCGAGTCATATGCACTTTAAGCTCAGTTTCGTCCACTGTCATGTCCAGGGTTCGACATCTCCGCTAGCCCGGTAGCCCGAGGCTAGTAAAAATTTTGTCGGGCTAGTAAAAAACGACGTTTAATAGCCCACTGGCTAGTTGAAAAATGGAAATAAACTAGATATAATTAGTTTTAGTTTGAAGTTCACAGTTGATTCAAAAAACAAGAAAGTTTAAAATGTAACGATAATACCAATAATTTTATAAAGAAAACAAATCTATCATCTTCTGGTGTCTCTTTTATCTTGCGTGTAGTTCGTAAACATCGCTAGATCCCAGACTCTGAGCTTAATGGTTAATGTATTCCCCAGTCTTCTCCCTACCAATGTTGTGATGCCTTGCACATCGCCTCGCACGATCGCTTCGCAATTGAACCGATTGTAAAGATGGAGCGATTTTTGGCAAATTACGAGGCGCCACCATGTAAAAAGGGGAAAGCGGCCGAAACTGAAAGTACCAGTAAACAGGAAAGCAGTAAGATTTATGAGAGCACTCAGAGAAAGAGAACTTTTAATCCATCGTGGAAAGCAAGGTTCCCGTGGCTTGTGCACTGGCATTCTACGGTTAGCCTTCGGCGCGTGCACAAGTGAATGTGAAACGAACATTTTGTTAGCTTTTTTCCTTAAATAACACATTATGTTATCACAATGGAAGAAAAAATTCCATTCTTTATCATTTTAAAAGACCTTGCCAATAAGTTTAGAGGATGGTTTGCGTGTTTGGGGTTGAAGTAGACCTCGAGGGAAATTGATCCGGGCTACCAAGTTTTGCTTCGGGCTAGTAAATTCTAGGAATCACTAGCCCGGTGGCTAGTAATGCAGGTAGCCAGTTGTCGAACCCTGCATGTCGGTGATAAAGTGACCTGAAAACCGCATACAGCATGCTCGCTTTTCATATTGAGTACATTAGCATCAGAAGAACATAAAAATAAAACTTCAAACTTCTGCAATATACCATCAGAGATTACCTCAATAGACGGCAGTTTTTCTTCTTGTTTTTCATTCAAAGACAATGTCTGGGAACACTCCACGTTCGCAGCACCTTTCAATGGGTACGACTTCGAACGAGACACTGTGGTTGTGTGTTCCTGTTTCATAATTAGGTGCTCTCTGAGGGGGCTCGCTCTCGCCGAACCCGTCGCAGAACTGTTCGAATTGGAACCAGCTGTCAGAAAAAAGCCAAAAAAAAAGAAAATTTAACAACACGAGGAATCAAAACAACAAATAATTAAATAATACAAAAGATGGGATAAAAAGACACTAGAAAATACCTGGAAACACGGAACATATGCTAAAGAAAACCGTGAGCCAATAAAGGCAAAGTTTGGGTCCAAAGCGAATTCAACGTTGAAAAAAGTACCACGTTGAACGACGTTTCGTCTCCTTGCAAGTTAGATGGCCAAAGAGAATCTGTCGTCTCTTCTCTTGCAGATTAACGTTAGTTTAAAGGGTACTATCCCTTTTGTAAGTTGGATTTCCGAACACCTTCACATTTGCAAGTCGGTTGCCCTATCGTTGCTCTTTTATTCATGGTAACTTGAAACTTACACCATACCGCTAAGTTTAACCCTTTCACGGCCATAAATACAATTGACACTTATGGATTTTACTCTGTCTAACACCAGACGATTTTACTCGTCAATGGAACAGCCCTCGGCAGTGAAAGGGATAAACTGATTGTTTGAAGACAAGAGAGCGAGGCATCCCCTCAACAACAATAAGAAAATATTGCGCACACAAGAACGAAGGTCGAGCAGAGAAACTTACCACTGATGTTGTCTGACATGGTACGCGTAACTTTCTTTTTTCGTCGGAGACTGTTTCGTAGCTGTGAGTTAAAACAACATCGGTGTCAGAATGACTGAGAACATGGAATGTCTTTCACAATCAGCTTCGCGGAGATCTCTCGGAGTTTTGGGTCGTCTTTGAAAAACGATGGGGAAAAGCTCTTGTGTCTCACAAATGTATATTTATGTTTCCTTAGTCCTAAAGTACTGCAATGCCATGGCGATAAATGCTTTTGTTCCTGCTTGCTTTTGTTCAATGGAGAACACAAAATTCAAGTTTTACTATTGCACGACAGGACAAATTAGCATATTAGAAAAGGATAACTTGTTGCAGCTGTATCAGAAACGAAGACAGGACCTTCAGCGAAAAGTGACCAAGGATGGCTTCAATTGTGTAAGATATTAACGCCCCTTACACTTCTTTGAAAAAGTTGGCAAACCTTTCAAAAATGTTGGTGTCCTGTCAGGCATGCGCCACGGGTGACACTGCTCCTTTAAGTGTCTAGTCTTCTAGCGCTGGAGCACTAACTGGGAACACCGTAAACTGACTCCAATTAACAGAAATCAAACCAATTTTTTGGTTATAGAAGAGAGGGAAAAACCGGAGTACCCAGAGAAAAACCTCTCGGACCAGAGTGACGAACCAACAAACTCAACCCACACATGACGCCGAGTCTGGTAATCGAACCGGGGCCACATTGGTGGCCAGTGCTCTCACCACTACGCCAGTTTGATAACACAAAATTTTCAGTTGTAGGTTACTTTGTCAACAATGTGCAATACCACTGAACAAGATGAAATAATCTCACGATTGTTACCATCACCGGACTGTGAAAACAGGGAAGGTAACTGAAACACTGTGCTAATGGCAGGAGTTTCAATAGCATTTGAAGTTAGCGGTTGGTTTGAGTTAAAGCAACCGAACAAAACACGAAGAGGCCTGAACGGCCCATTTCTCTAAGAGTGACTGGGGGCATGCCACTTTTAAAAGGACGCTGCCAAACGCCACATTTCAAAAGCAAATTTGATGTCTTCATGTTGTCATTGTCAAACTGACAACATCTTTGAAAGAATTTGTCTTTGATGTTTTCAATTTACGGAAAAAAAAAAAAAGTAACGGACCTCTCTAAGTGAAGTAGCCGACGCTTTTCATCGGCTGTCGGTATTTATTGAAACCACTGTAGTCGCCTATCGCAACGAAATATTGAAAACTCCACTCGGAAGCACATTGCAGTTCGAAGATATCAGCTGAGATCTGGCGCACGCGTAGACCAAAGAACTTGAAACCTACCTTGCCCATAATAGTGCCAGCTCCTGCTCCACGCTCAAAGGAAGATGGCGGAACATCTTGCGCCTTTGAAACTCTCACTGCTTCCTGTGCACGCCAGTGAGATAACAATTTAATAACATTATTACAGTTTCCGCGTCTAGCTTTCTAATTAGCTAATTAAATCTCGGTCATCGGCTCATATATACCGCATGACCTAATATGGAAACTGATTATCAAGTGTTGCCAAGATGAAAAACAACATCTGACACGTTCAGAACTTTGATGAATATTTAATAGAACAATTATTCCATTCGCGTTTCTTGGATACGAGACTGGTTATACATCGCATATCCAACGCGCGCTCATGGAATAATTTTTAAATATAACGTATGATCACACCAAGGGGAAAGGTTTATGGCGGGAGGCAGAAGTACCCAAACTTTTCACTGACACTAAAATTCGCGATTTGTCCGGTCACAAAAAAGGTAATCCAAGACTTTCAACTGGAACTTCCGTAAAGAAAAATGTGTGTTTTATTTCAAGATCTTTTTTTCGGTTTATATGGTTTAGTAAATCTGAAAGAATTTTACAAATGGAACACAATAATCCCAATAAAAGTTCGCATTCAGTAGGTTTTGCCCACCATACTTGAACAAAACGGGAACAAACTTTTTCCTCCTGTAAATGGTACACGACCGTCGTTTTAGCTCATTAAATACTGTACGCACATTTGTGTTACTGTTGGAGACGCTTGCCAAGGGAAGTCTGCTAAACTGACGCTCGGAAAAGCGCCCCAAAATTCCACACACAAAAAAATGTTGTGTATTACATATTATATTTTCCTTACCTTAAGAGTCATAATCCAGTCGAATATGCAAACATCCCGAGGAGGAGATAACTGAAAGTCTTTTCCATCCTTACTGAAAAGAAAAGTATTTCAAAGGTTCCATGACAAAGTCAAATGTTGCAAGATTAAAAAATGTTTAAGACCAAAACATGGAGGGGTTCCGTTGCTTCGACTAGAAGGTTGACTCGTCAATCTCCTTTTGCAGTTAAAATAGACTCTTGTTTATGTTTGTACGCTTGTAAAGATTACTTGAAAAGATTAATTCCAGTAAAGAGGGAAGACTACCTGGTAATAACAACGAACACTTCGAGTGATGCTGTTGAAACGTCAATGCACCTGGGAAAAAATTAAAATGGACAAATAAACTGGAGAGAACGCTCAAGGAATCAAGCAGTCTTAAGCCGTGTTCACATTAGGCCTCGATTATGATCGAATTATAGTCGAATTAAATATGAAATGGGTTCACATCAACTAATAGGCCATTTCCGAGTTCATGTCTGCCTCCTCTTCAAAGCGAGTCTAAGTGCGAAGTTTTTGTTGTGAAAATTCGTTTTCATTCATATGTAAAGTAGAACTAATTACCATCACAAAAACTTCGCACTTAGACTCGCTTTGAAGAGGAGGCAGACATGAACTCGGAAATGGCCTATTGCAGTCCCTGATTATAACTGGATTATAATTACTTCAAACAACCTCAAAGGGGTTGTTTGAAGCAATTACAATGCGTAATTGAACAGAATGGCGAGCACGTGGTGGTATGAGCAGACAAAACTTCTAATTGCTTTATGGAGCGAAGGTTTGGATTTGTCTTCTTCTATTCTTGGAAGCTATCCTTGGTTCTCTTCTTGCCTCAAGCACATGATGGTGATGATAATCGTGGCAGCCACGCGATACGGCGCCATTTTGTCTCACACTGCGAGGTTACCCTGCGTATTGTATTTGAATTTTCGCAGACGTGAACAGAACCATAATTGAATAAAATTAAATGGAGTATCATAGCCTGATATATACTTCAGTTGATCATAATCAACGTTGAGTGTGAACACGGCTTTAGTATTCTCTGTTTCGAAGTTGGTTCAAAGTTTCTTGCCTTGTTCTAGCGAGCTGACAAAATGTGATTCGTCCAAAGTATAAAACAAGGACCTTAAGGCGCAAACGAGCAAAACCACATCGTCGTCGTCGTCGTCGTTGTCGTCGTCGTTGTTGTCGTCGTCGTCGTCGTCGTCGTCGTCGTTTTCGTCGTCGTTTTCGTCGTCGTCATCATCATCTTCATCATCATATCATTAATGACGAAGACGTGAAATGGCCAAATTTGACGTTATGTGGATAGCGACAACAAATGAACTCGACGATAATGATTTACATTCGTTGCTGTTGTCATTGTTGCTCAAGATCCCTAATTTGAGGATTGGTATCATATTATGCCGCATTATTGTTGCTGTAATCGTGAAGATGGAAGAACTAAACACATTGAAAAACAGAAACACAACAAACACGCTTTTTTTCCAGAGTGGAGTGTGAAACAATATCATTTAAAAGAAATAATTTTTATCAACTTGACTGAATGATTTGAAATTCCTGTTTGTCTTTTCCCTTTTTATTCCCCTGGGATATGACAGGGACTGTGGTGACCATTTTCAAGTGGTAAGGCTAAAGAAGATTGCCAAGGCAAACAGGATTGGCAGTAACTCCTCCTCCATTTATTGTGCATTATTAATTACCAAGTTATACTGAGGAGAGTGATAGGGCAAGTAGTTTAACCAGGAGACGAAGACTTGGACCTAAATCCAGCCGGTGGATTGATATATTAAAAATCATAGCACAAGAGCAGAACGGCACGAGGCAACAAAATGTTGTTGATACACAGCATTATCATACATTGAGAGATCAATACCCTGAAGGCTTGGAATCTGCTGGAGTCTTGCTGCTTTTGTTATCATAGAGAAGGAGATTAGAATCTTGTGAAACAAACCTTTGAATTAATGTAGAGTAATAGGTTAGAATATCAGGGATGCTTCGGTAAAATCGAATAAAACAAAAATTCTGCATTTTATTTTTAGAATCCAACTGAAGATAATCCAACTGTCCTCGCCAAGCCAAAAATAAAAGCAATAGAATTAGACAGGATTCAAAACTTGCATGTATTTACATAAACTAGACAAGTACATACAAGAAAATTGCTCTTCTTGAATAGACGGCATTTATTAATGAGGTTCTTGTGGCCAGTTCTTACAATAACTATTATGAAAGGTAAGCTATTTCCTAGGTGTGGTCAAAGTGGTACAATTGGACAGGAACAGAATAATGTTGCAAAATGGATATGCCGCAAATGGACAGTGGACGGTAATTTTATGATGTTTCTGCCGAAAGACATGTATTTTCCTTCGGACGTTCAGCGTGAGAATGTTATGCATGCTAGCCATAGCTAACGCATTAGTGTGCGTGGGGTCTCCTGAGGGACCCCAAAAGGTATATAAGCATTTTGTAGCGTGATGGTTTTCATCACGTGCGAAGCTACTAGGCGGTAATTTTGCTTTAGATTTGCTTGTTTTTTTTAATTTTATTTATTAATACAATAAAATAAACAGTTTGGTCGGTTTTTCTTTTTCCTCCCCTTTGTTTCTTTTCTTTTTTAGGCCGTCGATTCCCTTCTCAGACAGACAACTGCTTCCGCTGTGGTAAGCAGGGCCACTGGAGTGCCGACTGTGGACGTTTTTTGGAGCGGACACACACCTGGAAGCTTCAGAGCCTCAACCAAGAGCACCTTTCACAGCTCCTCCGGAAATCAGCAGAGCAGCATGGCAGATTAGCGATGTGAAATGCGCCCATCATGATGATTATCCATTTGAACAAAGGTGGACAGTTCCGCCAGTTTTTGAGTTAGAATCGGATAGGCCAGCTTCTTCAAATTTAAATGTTAAAGGCAGGCTCAAAGTCCACGCTGTCTTTTGGGAGGGAATTCACGTGCCTCCCTTCATTGTTGAGTGTATTCGGGAAGGTTATAAGATACCTTTTTACACTACGCTTTGGAGAGCTTCATTTTCGAGTAGCCGCTCCACTCTCCAGCATGCCGGGTTTGTTTGTCAAGCTATCTTTGAATTATTTTCCAGCAATACGGTTGCCCGGGTTCCTAAATCTCATCTTAAGATATTAGTCCTATCTCGGTTTCGGTTCAGAGTTATGGAAAGAAACGTCTGATACTGGATTTTAGGTATCTTAATAAGCATTTGTTCACGCAGAAGTTCAAATTTGAGGACTGGGGGGAGGTCCTAGATTATTTTGGTAAAGGTTGCTGTTTCACTAAATCTGATCTCAAGAGTGGTTATCATCATATAGATATTTTTCCCGAGCACCAGCCCCACCTTAGTTACAAATGGGTCGTGCCTGGGGGGATCAAGGAATTTTTTTTGTCTACTGTGCTCTCTTTTCAAATTGGCCTTTCTTCGGTTCCGTATATTTTTACTAAGCTCTTTAGACCGTTGGTTAAACACTGGAGCTTTCACGGCATTCACTCGGTTGTTTATCTGGACGATGGTCTGGATGTAGAGCGGAGCGAAGCCTTATGCAACGCTCATTCGAGTATCATTAGATCGGATCTTGCCCCGGCTGGTTTTCTGGCTAATATGGAGAAATGTGCTTGGGACCCTGTCCAACTTATTACATGGTTGCATATTGTTTGGAATGGAGTTCAGGGTGTTGTTAGTATCACCTAGAGCCGGTTTCAAGAGAGCTCATCTCGTGTTGATGGGGTTCTTTCAGACCCCGCGAACCTCTCGGCTAGGGATCTGGCCTCTCTTGTTGGGCTAATTATTTCTATGAGCCTCATCCTGTTGAATTACAGCAACAGCATGTCAAAACATTGTTAAATTCCTCTTGCTGCAGCTCAAGACTTGGATACGTTTTTCCCATTAGACAGATATTTTATTGTCGAGTTTGAATTCTAGAAGAATAACCTTCGTCGTATTAACGCCGCAGCAGATTTTCTTAGGGTTTTCATTTGAATTTTTCTTTCATTGAGAAGAGTTTTTCAGAGTTCGCAGGGTGGCACTTATTTTTGCCGCGTGGCATTACTTTTGCCGGTTGGCATTATTTTTGCCTGGTAGCATTATTTTTGCCGGTTGGCACTTATTTTTGCCCTACCTTCGAGGATCATCTTTTGTATTCGTTCTTTACAAGGTTTTTTGCTGTCGTGGACGTTTTTTCTTTTTTACCCTTTTTCACTGTTTTGTAGTTGTTTTTTCCTTATTTTTACTTTTATTTACTAAAGGCCACTACCTGGGGTGCAGTGCGCGAGATTCAGCGAGAGCGTATGATTCAGCCAGTTGTTATCGTCAAGAGCTAACTCGTCTGTGAAAAAATACCTTTATGTATTTAGAGTCTCAGGCTATTGTTTTTTCTCTTCCATTTGAGGGTCTATTGGGTTCGGAATACCTTTTCTAACTCAATGTTGTTAAAAAATTCCAACGCTGTTCTTTCTTCGCGGTGTTTTTCTGCCTTGAAGTGGGTGCATGAAATTATCCCACACTCTCCCCAAGGTATTCCAGTTGACACCACTATGTCTCGCAATATCGTCGAGTCTAGTAAGCGCATATTTAGTAGACCGATTTAGAAGAAAGAGCCTGTTACTCCTTTTCCGCATTTGCACCTTGTTTCAAATCTTAAGGATTTGCGTTCAACTTTGTTATTCGTATTGGGATTTTATGGTCTTTTCAGGATAAATGAGTTATTATCTTTGCAGAGCTCGGATGTTACAAGCCACAATGACTATGTAGAGGTTTTTGTTAAATTTGGCAAAACAGATCAATATAGGGAAGGCAACAAAGTATGTGACATCCCGGGGGGGGGGGAGGGGGGTGTACTCCCTTATAAGGGTATCGATTTATCAATTTTTGTCTTAAACTGGCTTAAATGTCTTAAACAGGGTATTAAAAATCGGAATTCTGTCTTAAAATGGGTAGGAAAATCAGCGATATTTGTCTTAAACAGGGTCAGGGTATAAGGGGCCGTGCCGCACCTCCCCAACCAGGGATACATCGAGTACCCCCCCCCCCCCCGGGTGACATCTCTAAGAAAGGGAGAATTACTTGTCCTCATGTCCTTACTTGTCGCCTTTTTGCGTTCGCTGGTATTGAGAGAAATTCTTTGGCTTACACATTTTAGGGCCGTTAGGTTTACGCAGAAAAGTAATTCTTACATATTAGTTATTCAAGGACTAGGTAATTAATTAAAGCCATAGGTGTAGTCGCTAAAGGCTTTAGTACTCACAGTCTTAGGGCTGGTGGAGCGACCTTTATAGCTAAGAACCTAGCTAGATCTGATTGTTCGGACAGATTACTACCATTATCGTATGCTTTACAAAGTAGAGAAATAAGTTTTCTTGAGAGTTTTTTTCTGTCGGGTCTGTTTAACAATTAGACCCTTCGCCCACAAGGGCTACGGGTCAATAGCCCATGAGGCGAAGCCGAATTTTCTTGTATTAACCATTTGATTGTAATTCATATCATAAATGACATTAAATTACTACTGGGTAAGTGTTCGCACACTGCCCGCCTTTACATTGTTGTGGAGTGTTCTACCCTTCAGTGTTCTGGAGAAGGAAAATCATTTTCCTTCATACGAACGCAGTGAGGGAGAAGGAAAGTTAAACTTACTGTGGTTTCATGCCATCCAAGAACACATACAACTTACCAGTCCTTGCCAGTTTTATCCTCCCTTAGTTTTGAAAGACCTAAAAACAGAATAAATAAACTGTTATAATGATACAACTAACCATACAGCCACAATTTTCTTTTAAATATATGTAGATTTTCACTAGTGGTCTTTCCTCTGTTGACCATCGAAACAGGATGTCACCCCCTTTCTGGGTGCAACAAAAGAAATCTGAAGACATCCGGCATGACTATTCCGGGGGTGGGGGTAGGCAGTGAGGGGTGAGGGGTAGGGGGTGGGTTTTAGGGGGCAAAAGGTACCATAGCTGAAACAACCCAAACCTTTACAAAAATGCTAACCTTAGGCCTAAACATTATCTAAATCATAGTGTTTAGGCCTAAGATTAGCATTTTTTGTAAAGGTTTGGGTTGTTTCAGCCATGGTACTCTTCACCCCCTACCCCTCACCCCTTATCCCAACCCCCAGAATAGCCATGCTGAAGACATCTGCTAATAAGCTATGCATGGTCGAAAACAGGAAATGTGGACTAGGCATGAATTGAAAGCACATAAGAACTCCAGGGAGTGAGAAAGATTTTACTCTGATTTTATTCATCCTACGGTGATTGAGGGGTCAAAATAGGACCTTAACTCAGTGCTCAATACTGTAAGGGGCAAGCTGCAGTCAAATTCTTGGAGTTTGCAAGTGACAGATACAATGCATGCAGCTTTTGAGAAAACCCCTATCCACATTTCATGCTTGGGCAAGCATCTCTGTAGGTATTTACAACAGCACACCTATTGCTTGCCATTGTAGATACAAACAGATACCCTACCAATGTTTTATTTGGGTTAAAGGGGTATACAGGTGACCTAGGTATTTTGTTTCTACCTGTCTCCCTCATGAATTATTAAAAATTCTGCAAATGATAACTTTTATAAATAGAGGATGAACAGCAAGCTCTGACAGAATGATTCATCATCTCCTGGTCTCTCTTGTTATTATCCCAATTTAGGATAAAAGGGTGGGAAATAAAAAAGGAAGTTGGAGTGAATCTAAGAATGTTACTCTCATTGTTGTCCAAGGGTTTCAATAAAATATTTGAATTTGGTGGGTAGTTTGAGTCCTTGTTAAAATGAATTTTAATCTAAGTAGGATTGAAAGAATCTATCTTTAATTGCTTCAATTTGTGGAAAAAAGTAACCAACTTCTCTGGGTGAAGTAGCCAACACTTTTCATCGGCTGTCAGTGCTTGCTGAAACCACTGGCTTATCATTGTTTACAATGGCTGGTGAGGTATTTCAGTTGAATTACTGCGAGGTGTTTATTGTCCAAACACCCATGCCAGTATGTGGAGAATGAAGACCAAGCACTCATTTACCTCAAATAGCCAACCAGACTGTCTGACTGCAAAATGGGAGAAATTATGTGTTTTGCCATTTTTGTATGTTTTCCTAGGGGTCTTTATTTCTGAGATCTTTGTTTTCCAGATTGACTTTTTCCACACACTGAAATGGTCTGTTACAAAGAGGCAAACTGTGTAACAGGTAGGATTGGTGGGATAGCAAGACAGTGGCACAGAACACAATTTAAACATGTGCCATTGCCACATTTTGGCCTCCAGTAATAGAAACCAACTGATGTCAGGGAACAGCATTATCGGGGCCAGACTATGGGCTCAAGTGTTGTTGCTTGCTGGTGTTCATTTTAGTTTTCCTCTAAAATATCATTCTATTACTAAATTTCCAATCATGGATATTGCATTTCTCACTTTCTTATTGGCTCAGTCAATCTTGGTTATTAGCTCCCACACTGAATGACTTAACGTGGTAAATGATTGCACCAGTTTCTATGTAATGTTTTAACAGTCCTTAGTTCATAGTTTAATTGATGAAATTACACAAAACAATAATATTATTCCATTTCCGCTGGTTATGACTCATGAGCTCGTGGAATAATAATATTGATAATTACTTTGCCATGTACATGTACTTATTCGCACAAAAAAAAATTAAAATAAAATACAACTTGGTCTAGCACTAATTAAGCATTACCACTGTAGCTGTGCAAGGGTTGAATGTTTCCCTCCAAACTAAGCCATTCTCGTCTGGGTGATGAAGCTTTCATGGCCAATAAAATGATGGTAAGCTGTCTTAAATGACAATATCATATCGCGTTAATTTTTCTACAACTTTACATTTGTCTGCCATACGAAGTCATGAATATTCAGAGTGGCTTCCAAGAGTCGCATACTTTTGGACAAAAAACCTCAAACGGAATAAAGTTTTACTGAAATGTCCTTTTGCGGCAAAAATCGTAAGGTTATAATTTTCAAATCAATGTTCCGCGTAAGTGCTGAAGCAGTACGGGTAAGTCTAAAATACTCAAGACTCTTGGAAAAGACATTGTGGCGCATTCTCAAACGGGACCCAAATGCAAATACAAGAGAACTAAGAAAATCAATTAAGTTTTTACCTTTAAAACAAAGACTTTGCGATATTCAGGGCATGAATATAATGATGTGTGACCAAAAGGACAGGATGTATGGAGCAGCATAACTGGCTCAAATGCCGATGGTTAGGTTTCCCGAACTTTAATGTCACGAAGCATTACGTACGTCCGAATCGGTGGGAGGGAGGGCAGGGCTGGGCTAGGGGGTTAGAGTACATAGCTGAAACAACCCAAACCTTACAAAAATGCTAACTTTTGGACCTAAACATTATCTAAAGCATAGTTTTTTAGGCCTAAGGTTAGCATTTTTGTAAAGGTTTGGGTTGTTTCAGCTATGGTACCTTCACACCCTACCCTCCCCCACCGGAATAGTCATGCCTCTCAGACCTCTAAAGCTTATTACCACAAAGGTCTAGACAATGATTATATATTTAGATCATCACGCAAGATATATATTTATATCAGAGAATTTGTTGAAACAAAAAAACAGCTTTGGGCAGATTGTTGATGTGTATCCTTAGACGGCTTATTTCCGCTTCCACTTCATTTTTTTTTTTTTGTCTCGTTGACTTAAGTGCATCTAAATAATTGTCTTGTAGTCGACTCTTTCATGCCATCAGACAACTGGTTTACCTCCTGTCAGGTGTGTTTTTCAGCATATCAGTTTTTGCCTTGTAAATGTTTTTACGTCTAGCTCGTTCGTGTGTATTCATGTTGAAAATGCACCATATCATTGACCCCCAAAATCCCCACACCCATACCCTCAACTCTTGAGGCCCGTATATTTTCCATTCAACAAGAAATCCGCTTCGAAATTAGGGAAACTGTGTCCAATGGAACGGTACATTCCATTTGACAAAAAAGGACTCAATCCACTGCGTAACGGCATATCAGAGGGTCATCTACCGGCTGTGAGCAATTTACGTTTCGGTCCCACCGGTCCATTTGACCAGAAGTCTTAGTTAAAAGTTTAGATTATTTTATGTGCCCCCAATTAGCAATACCATGCTAAAATTACATGACACTTGAATAAAGTTTTTTATTATTATTATTATTATTATTATTATTATTATTATTATTATTATTGTTATTATTATTATTATTATTATTATTATTATTATTATTATTATAATATAGGGTGGTAGAGTGTGAATTAGATAGATGCCTTGCGAAAATCTAGGTTCTATAACTTTTATATATACATTTTTATTATTACTGGGAATAGTTTTTTAGATTTGTGATTGTTTTATATACTTATAGATATATTTTTAAACAGTTTTATTCGAATTAAAAATAAAGTTATTTATATTAATACTAATAATAACAATAACATGTGCATATATATTTTTGTTTTTTTGTTTTTGTTTGCTTGTGTAAATGAACAATGAACTTGAACTGTTTTTTATAATTGGAACAGAATATTTTTTTTTATATTGTTAATAATTTCTGTGTTAACTGACTGATTTTCAATAAAGGTTTTATTATTATTATTATTATTATTATTATTATTATTATTATTATTATTATTATTATTATTGTTATTATTATTATTATTATTTAACATCATGTTCTGGCTGTTGTCATTGCCGTCTTTTCTTCTGATAGGCGAGTCAACAAATGACCAAAGGCTAACAGAATTGTCTCTTCTTCACATTTCCAACACTTTCCTCAAAATCCTTGCAGTTATTATTATTATTATTATTATTATTATTATTATTATTATTATTATTATCATAATTATTATCTGCATTTTATTGAAACTTCTGTTTGCAAACCTATTACAAGATTTGGGCGCCCAAAAAGCCTGACCAATTCCTGTTAATCCCCCAAAAAAACAAAATTACAATCCTCTATCGATATTATAGATCCTACATAATACTATATCCTAAGTATCTAAATGCAAAACTCCTAACCATTGATTGAAAATCCCTAATAATGTATACGGCCTTATAAAGTCTATCTAAATGTTCATCTTTGCCATTCTTATGAAATTGTTCAGTGTTCAAGAATTTTAAAGGCAGCAGAACCAAGAAATTAAAAGTTTGATCTGCTGACAGCTGGTAATTTTTATTAAAGTGCATTTCCAAGCCAGTTTATCTAAGACAAAAGGGTATCGTATTTTTAAATGAAAATTTTCAAATTATTGCACGTAATAATTTGAAAAATCAGCGATGCGTTTAAGGTTTAATTCGCGCTTGTAGTGAAATTTAATTTTTTTACTTTAAAAACATCTTTTTCTTTTTGCATGATTTTCCTCCGAACTTAATTTAAACAACTTTCAAATTCTCTCAACTAGGTAAAATTCTCAGTTTCTTGCCTAGTTGCTATGAAAACTTGTAAAGATTCAAAATTATCTCAACCGCTTTACTTTCATTGACGTCCACCAAAACGCAACTTTTGAAGGCGAAAGGTCGCGTGTTATTGGTAACCGCTGTAAGCCATTTGATCGAAACCGCAAAAGCAATATCGTGCTTCCCTTTTCCCAGGGAAAATCGAAGACAGTTTGGCGTCATAATCTGAAATGAAGTAATTAACTCTTCAAAAAAATCTGACAGCGGTCCATTATCAACTGACAGGAGCCCTTGCGGGCTCCTGCAACTGACCAATCCAAATTTCCGTTGCTGGTGCAACAGGAGATTCAAAACGCCTCGTTTACAGACGATCGTGTAATCCCTATATGTTTGCTCAATCACCATTCTTCACGAGTGAAGTTGTCTCTCTGGCCTTTCTGTGGACGACCTCCAGCACCTACCGATACAATCTGGGCAAATTTTGAAAGCTAAAAACTTCAATCGATGCGGTGTTTTGCCTGTAGGACTGGATGACCCAACACGTATTTTAAAAAATCTATGAAATGAGAATCGGGGATCTTCCCTTGTCATGGAATGGCAGAATTACACAAAATTCTTTTTGGGCATAAACGAGGCTACTTGAGAAGCACATTTGTCTCATATGGTTTAGGGGCCGACATATCCCTCCATCAATGCCGTACCGGGAGGCGCAAGGTCGGTAGCAGAAAGCAGCGAAGGGCCAACTGCGTCCAAAAGCGATCTCACGGGCCGAAATCCCGGGATGACTCGTTTGGTACGACGCTCCAGCGCCACGTCTGGAGATACTGCATTTTTCTCTCTTGTTCAAACATTTCGTCAGTGCATGCGTAGATCTTTAAGCTCTCCGATACTTAGCCAATTAAGATGTTGCTTAACTTTTTACGAGGAATTGAGATTTCACTTGATTATACAGGCATAAAACGTAACGTAACGTAAGAACCGTGCGTGTCTCGTCTTCTCGAGACAGAGGTGAGAGATGGTTTCATGCAGACAGCTGGGACGCCTAAAATGCTCTGTTGTAAACATGGCGCTTCACGAGTGAAGTTGTCTCTCTGGCCTT
>NC_090884.1:41703442-41725942 GCF_036669925.1 Montipora capricornis
GCTAACAAAATCTGTACCTTGCTTAGTTCGCATATTTCAGCGTTAACAGAATTTTCGGTCTTATACTTCTGTTACAAAGTGGTATATTTTTTAGGTCACCCATCCATATACTAACCCCGCCGGACAGTGGTTAACGTCAGTGAACTTTTGTATTACAAAGCTGTCGGATGCTCACAGTGCACGCTTAAACTTGCGGCGGGTATAAAATACAGGTCAAATTCCACAGGTCACTAGTTGCGGGTCATTGTTTTACCTTTTGGAAAGTAACCCAAACCCTTAATTTGGCAAAGGTTGGTTTTTACGCCTAGGGTTAGCCAAATTGAGGGTTTTGTCAAAAAGGTAAAAGTGTGACCTGCAACAAACGGCGGCTTCAAAGAGTTGACGCGATTCGGGCAGAGCCTACTTTTCTCCCCCTCAGTAAAGAAAAAGACAAAAGGAGGCTCTGCTCGCAGGGTGATTCGCCCATTGCTTAGCAACTAGTTTCCCATCCTTCCCACACGCACATTACACCTGAAACATCCATTGTTGCTTCTGTTCCTTTTGTTACTCAGCATGTGTAATATTTAATTAAGCAATAGAGGACTTTTTTCCGTGTTTACATAGCCTCATCTAAAACACGAGGGGAAGTTGAGACAATTTGGTACACTTATCCAAACCCGAGACGCAGTGGAGGGTTTGCATAACTGTCGAGCTAATCAAAACGCGCAACTGACAACACATAATCAATCAAAATTCGTGTGATATCCCTGCCGTGTTTACATACTCTCATCTAAACACAGCTATTAACCAATGAAAGTGCGCGTACTATCCTAATTAACTTATAACTACACGTACTAATCACCGATTTATCTCAGTGTAGGTGAAAGTGGTGGATAATATCCACTTTGGTAAACACTGTGCTCACTATTGGTTGAAAATCGCCACACCCATACCTTCTTAGCAGATTCTTCAAAAAGGTTTATCCTACGCACGCTATGCATTACTCGTCAAGGGCTTTAACTTGTGCTTTCACTTGCTTGGAAATAAATCAATTCGGGCTTCATTCGCCGGACAGTACTTTTCTCCCGAGATTTCTTCGAAGCAATGTATATTAAACCCACTATGGTTTATTAATTCACAGTTTAAGTCGTTTGGAAAGGGAGGAATGGTCCATTCAGTAACACTCTTTAAAATGATTGTCTTAGTGGCGCTACTGCTTTCACATTGGAAAACAATGTTACTGAAAAGAAAGGAAATGAACTTTATTCAAGTGTCTAGTCGTTCTAGCGATGGAGCACTAATTGGAAACACTGTAAACTGAAGTCAAAAATTAACGACTCAAGTCAAATGTTGGTTTTTGAGGAGAGGGGAAAACCGGAGTACCCGGAGAAAAATCTCTCGGTGCGGAGAGGAGAACCAACAAACTCAACCCTCATATGGCACCAAGTCTGGGAATCACGGGCCACATTGGTGGGAGGCGAGTGCTCTTACTATTGCGCCATCCTTTGCAACCTATTCATAAAGTTGACTTTTCAAGCGAGTATTTGAGTATCTGCACTCGAGCTTTATTTACCACATAGGAGGCCTTGTAAGGAAAATCACTCAAGTACTCCCCACCGGGGAAGACTATGCGACTTAAAAAGACCGAGACATAGAAAAGAACTACAATCGTGGTCAAAAGTTGTTGGGAAGGCTGCGGGCATCAGTTAACGCAAACTCAAGTCAAATGTTGGTTTTTAAAGAGAGGGGAAAACCGGAGTACCCGGAGAAAAATCTCTCGGTGCGGAGAAGAGAACCAACAAACCCAACCCTCATATGACGCCAAGTCTGGGAATCGAACCCGGGCCACATTGGTGGGAGGCGAGTGCTCTTACCACTGCGCCATCCCTGCACCATGTTCATAAAGTTTACTTTTCACGCGAGTATTTGAGTGTCTGCACTCGAGCTTTATTTACCACATAGCAAGCCTTGTAAAAAAAACCGAAAAGTAAAGAACGTTTTCTGAGATCATCGACTGATAAGATTAAGGAAAACCACTCAAGTACTCCCCACCGGGGAAGACTATGCGACTTAAAAAGACCGAGACATAGAAAAGAACTACAATCGTGGTCAAAAGTTGTTGGGAAGGCTGCGGGCATCAGTTCACTTCACACCTAATTCGATTATTCTAACAATCGGCTGAAGTATTTGGGAAATAGCATGCTCTTGTGGCCCCGTTCGCCCATATTCAATTTTAAAGTTCTTCCTGCAAGAAAAGACACCACTGTTTTCCTGGAAAATCCAACATTGATCAGTTGGGGGAGAGGGGTTATCTGTAAAGAGAAGCTACCTTCCCAACACTTTTGTCCATGATTGTAGCTTTTAAGCAAGTGAAACGGGGAATTTCTGTTTCTTACATTTACAAGACCATTTGAAAATGACAGTAATGAAATCGAAAACAAGAAATAAGAACAGTTTCAAATTTTAGAGATCCCTTAATAATATTATACACTTGAGTAAAATGCGAGCCACGTAAAATACTGAAAACTGTACACACATTGAAGCTGTGCCAACGTCTAACAGAAGTATAAAATTCCTTCACGATAAGTTCAGTCTACGCCTGTATAGTTATAACAGGAAACACTAGTGGAACAAGAAGGCTGATTTGTATGAACAAAGTCTTGAGAGACATACAACGCTTTTTATCTACTGCGCGATCCATCTTTCTGTCTGCTTCCCTTGTCGTCTTTGCTGCTTCTTCCGCGCGAGTCTTCACGATCCTTGCTCCGCTTTCTCTCCCTGTTTCTATCTCGGCTTCGGCTTCGTCTTCTTCTTTCTTCGTCTCTCCCCCTCCTGCTGGGGCTTTTACTTCGTTTTCTCTTTCTTTCTTTGTCCCTACTGTCGTCTCGTCTTAGTTCGTGACTACGTCGTTCTTTACTTCGCTTTCGAGAACTGTCACGATCACGACTTCGACTTCGCCTCCTTTCTCGATCTCGATCGCGGCTTTGGCTCCTGCTAAGGTGCGGCTTTTGTCGTTGGTCTCCATTTGTAGCTTCGTCATGGCGTCTGATTGGTGGACTAAACGATCGAGTAAGAAAGAGAAAAAAGAAAATTTCAAACTGAACTTTGTCGGTAGTCAATTTTACCAATAGTAAAGTGTACCTAAACTTAACTATTTGTCGTTCATAATATAAATCTCCCCATCCAAGGCAAACATATGTGACCATTGTTACCCAGAATGTCGCTTTTGCTGTGTCATGCTGGCCACGTAAACTTGGCAGAACTAGCAGTAATTTGGAACCACGACCGCGACGGTGATGTGAGAGGCGTGGGTTTGTTTGTTTGTTATTTATTTGCTTGAGCAAGTTGAAGTTTCGGCAGCTATTCAGCTGATGTGGACCTGCTATTCACCCACCCATATACACACAGAGGACAGCCACAACACCGGGAACTTCATCCCCTACTCTTCTCGAATAGTGTGCGGGTTCTTTAACGTCCCACAGGGAACTAATGAACATGGAAGTTATTTGTGAGACGGGACCTCCGGCTTATCGTCCTTATCCGAGAAGATTTGAAAGTCTAACCATTTGCAGATGTAATTACAAAGGCAGCACTTTCTTTTCTCTGTTGCTGTTTTCAAAGAAAATTATTAGCGGTTGGTGACGTAAAATCGAGAATAGACCCATGCCTCTCACATCACGGTCACGGGTCCAAATTACTGTTAGTTTAGATAACTTTGCGCGTCTTGCCCGGCAGATGAAAAGCGAAATTTCGAGGTAAGGATGGTAAAACATGTTTACTTTTGGCAGAGAGATCGGTAGACGAAAAATATTTGTGTTTCGGTGCACGTACATGTACGCCATGATGTTTGCTAGCATGCACCCTACCCAACTACTACTCACCCACCTTTCTCCTCGTGTGCGTCTGACAAAATCCTCTGCTTCTCCCCAACCCTCTTGAGCTGTGCGCTTGTGGTCATCACACAGCCCCTTTCCGCGTAGCTTCACCTCTATGTCTTTCTGCACAGGCACTGGGATGCGTGGGAACAAGGTTCCATACCACTCCAGCTTCAGCAAGAAACTCCTCACCATCTGACCAATGGTCATAGTGCAGCCTCCACCAGCTTTAGGATCCACTTCCTGGAAAACGAAACAAGATGAAAAGAAACCACATATAAGCAACCAAACAAAAACGATGTTAGGAGTTGTATCCAGGGCTGAGTTGTCTGAAGCTGGGGTGGAAGTTAACAGGGAAAAATACATGGGTTAAATTATCTGAATCTGCAGATGACTAAATGGTGTAGGCGGAAAAAAAAAATGAATAACACGATTTTCATAAAAAAAATTTAAATTTAAACCCTTTATTTGTGAGCGACACCTCTACGTAGGCTAAATGAACAAGTGGAATGAAACTGAATATTTAGAGATAAATCTACTGTTTCCTTGATGTCAGACGTCACGTGTTCCACAAACTTAAGTTCCTCTGTATGAAGAAAAGATAAGCAAATTAATAAATGGCGTAGTGGTATGTTAAAATTGTAGCAAAATTCTAAACAATTTAAAATGTCCGGTAAGGGAGAAATCAAGGTTTCGTCTAAAATGGCCTAACCTTTAACCATAGTTGCCCAAGATGAGCTCTAAAATTCAAGTGACAAAATAAAACGGGTCACAAGCACTTTAACACAGTGTTAACCCTGCATTTCAAACAACTCAGCCCTAATCCTTTTCACGTGCGAGTTAAAATATACAAGTAAATTAGCATAAATATGTTTCTCACAATTAAAAATAGTTTAAAAATACCATGACGGATCGGACGACATCGCGCAAAGTTTTAGAATTTGAAGGAAATGTCAAAACAAATTTTTCTGTGTTATTTTTGAAATGTTTTTTATCAAAGACCTAAAACCAACGCTAAGCAAACAATCTGAATCCATCCGTGCTAAATTATTTGAGGTCAGGTTATAAAAGCTTATTGTTGTTTATTCTTCTAATTATAAATTATTTGTCTCCCATTTTTTACAAATATCTTATCCCTTATGTTACATACTTTACTGCCTTTTTAGTCATCATGGTATTTTTTAAACAGTTTTTAATTGTGACAAACATACTTATGCTAATTTACTTGTATGTTTTAATTCGCACTTGAAGATGACCTCAGGAAGGTCGAAACGTCGTAACTTTTTATCGTTAGTTTTTATCATAAAATCGATTTCCAAGTATTTACTCATCAAGATTTGTTCATAATAATCTTTATTTGTTGGTCGAACAGGAGATAAATTTCCTTTTACCAGTTACAGTCAAAAGACCAATTTCAGTAAATAGTATTTGAAAACCAGATTTTTTTGTTCCATATTTTTTTGTACCCCTGTCTATTCAACATCACAAAATGTCAACATTACAGTGAATCACTCCTTTTCTTTTTAAACCTAGAAAATCTTTTATCATCTACAGCACTGTAGACACTGATCTGCACAAGACTCTAGACGGTTTGCTATTTGATTAAATCTACAACTTGCAAATGAAAGGCCATGATTATGAACCACAGCTACTCAGTAGACACGTTAACCTCATGTAAGGCAGCTCGAAGGCTTGCTGGCGGTAAGGAAACAGCTGTCATGAGCTGCCTAAGAGGTGAATTACCAAGCCACCTACAAACACATCAACACAACTGCATCAAAAACATGCTCACCATGAAGAGCTTCAATAATAAAATCCAGCAACAAATAATTGTTTAAGTGACTCACCACTTTAAAAGCTGCACTTGGCTTTTTCAGGTTCCTTGCAATGGCCGGTCTTTCCATGTTACCAACACTTACGTTTTTTAGATGCCTACTTATATTTTACAAAGACTTCTTAAAATCTATCTGTAATGTATGCTATCTTTAACTGAAAGCCTTTCCTTTGTTACGTTACCCTCAAAAGTTAAGAAAAGCAAAGGTGATGGAATTTTTACTACACATTACTGTTCATTCTGGTTAAACTTGATATGAAATCCTTGTTAATGCATATTAAGGAGGATCAACATAATTTCCTTGAACAAATAAACTACGACTTACATGTATGTACCGGCTTTTACACCACTTAAGTTCTCAATACTTTACAGTAGATCCGACATCACATGTTCTCGACAATGAGGAGGCACAAATCAGACCTACTGTTAACTGTGTTATTTCAATAGAAAAGGACCCCTGCTGAGGCAACATGGCTGACAGCAGTACGAAGCTATAAAAGCCCAAAGAAATATGTGGTTGAAAATTCTACAACGACCACTCTAATGTCAATACATGTTACTCTAGTTATTTCATTTCTTTTTCTATCAGTTTTTTTGTCATCTGGAACAATAATATTATATTTCTTTCAATAAATAAAGTCAGTAATATTCTTGTATATGAAAACTAATGCTTAAGCTTTAATTTAAAGTGACCAACCTCTTCATCCTCAAGGTAAGGCTCCATCCATTCCCACAGTTTGGCCGGAGGTTGGCAATACCTTAAACAAGATGAGCCAGTAAACTATAATACCAGTAACATTACTTTTGAATGACTTACAGTGCTTGAGAAGACCTCTGTCTGGTCACCAGGAAAAATAGATTTCACATTCCATTGACCAACCATGATGACCTGCTCACCTACTCAATCAATTATAGAAATTTAAGATACACTGCACTAAAAGATAAAAAATATACAGTATTCACCTTTTTTTTTTGAATAACTAATTAGTTAATCCCAGCAAGTGGAGAAATCACTCAGCCGCGTGGGTCAAATTTGCTTGCACAATCGGCAAGATGAAATTTTAATTTTTTAATTTTTTGAGAGAGTAACCATCTCAAACCAATCTCATACCCGGAGTACTCTGGCTTTTTGGTTAGCAGGTGAGCGCCCAGAGAGACTCTGGGATAATGGACTCCATTTTCCCAGAAAACATGGGTTCCGGTCTTATTGCGCATGTTTGAGTTTAATCGGAAACAGAAACAAGAAAACAGTAAACAGTAGAAACGGCACGTTTAAAGTGTTTGAGAAACAAAAGTTTTAACAACATAAAAGAAACTGGAGAAATGATCATTGGCTTGCTGTAAGAGCGAGTGAAGATGAAACTTCTGACGCTTTCGGGAAGTGTAGTTTTAGCGTTTCAGCGTGCATTCCATTGTGCAGAATATCATTGTGCAAGCAACATGATAGACAAATTTTTGTAGAAACGACACCAATGTCCTCTTCTACTACAACTTTATGTTTCAGTAACTCTGAATGGCTTCGACAAGACCTTCTTCCACTGATTTCTCCCCAAAGAGACTGATATACATGTGATGTTTTCCACAGTACTTTTGCAATGTCAGCAACAGTAATCAGTTTTTAGCAGGGTGGGAAAATTCCCATGCGGTATTAGACAATTCAAACCCTGTCGTTTTATCATTTTTGTGATTTATATATTTCTGAGGTAGGAAAAACAAACAGCACTGAAACTAGTTTTAGATTTTGAATCTCCCTCCAAATTCTGGGCTTTCCAAATTACTTACAGACTTCCTGTCGGACTGCCATTGCTATGCAAGCGACCAATCACAAACATGGCTTAATTCAATTATCCCAGAGTCTCTCCAGGCACTCACAGGCTGACCAAAAAGCCTGAGGACTCTGGGTACGAGATTGATCTCAAACTAAACAGAAATGTCGGGTTTATTTAAGACTAAAATATTTATTCACTTTGCTCTCAAGTGCAGGCTGCACATTAGCCATAAAGAATAAAAGGTAAAGTCACTGCTTACGAGCCAGATGGCCCATCAGGCCGGCGCTTATCTCTGGTTTCCGTAGCATGAAGCGACTAGGAGTATTTCTACTCCCCCCTGGATGGGATGCTAGTCCATCGCAGGGTTACCCCCAGCATTTCGCCAGTACCCATTTATACACCTGGTTGGAGAGAGGCACCGTGAGAGTAAAGTGTCTTGCCCAGGAACACAACACAATGTCCCCAGCCAGGACCCGAACCCGGACCACTCGATCCGGAGTCGAGCACACTAACCATGAGGCCACCGCGCCTCCCACAGCCATAAAGAATGCTGCAGTTTAATGTCCCTAAAAAATTGGAGAATACTAAACCCTGTTCTGAAAGTATTTGAACTACATTGTTTGTACATGTATATTTTAAAGGTTTACTACCGGTAACTATAACCCAAAAGGGTTCGCACTGAACTTGTCTATAATATTCCACGAGTATTCAAGGCATTTTCAAGAACCAGGAATTGAGTTTTCAAGGAGTGTTTGTAAGACGATTTCTATGCCATTGTGTTTTAGTGTTTTATTTGTTGAAAAAGCCAACCTTGATATTCTTTCCAACATTGTGCAAGTTAAGTGCATGCACGGGCAATATTTTTAATTTTTAATTTTTGCAAAAACAAGAGTTAGTCTTGAATACAGCCATAAACACCATAATGTAGTTACCTAATAAACATAAACCCTAGCCCCCTGATGTAGGGTGAATCTGTGTGAGTAATTAGTCCATTAAGTTGTTTTCGGGTAAGTTTTAGCGTGAACAACTTGTAAAGAAGGCAAAATGCTGATGATACTATGCCTCCAGCACCAACACCACGGACCTGTAAATAATGACAATAACACAATGAGAATTAAAATTGAGACAAGAAAAAATGTATCTCTTCCTAAGCTGTTAAAAGCTGTTAAAGCTTCACTTTGCCATGGCATTTCCGTGTTAAAATGTTCAATAATTGAACAAGATCAACCCTTTCACCCCTAAACCAGCTCCCACTGGCTGGTGTTAGAATAAAAAAAATATATGCTAGTGTCACTCTTAGGAGGGAAAGCACTAAACAAAGGCCTAAACCTACTGTATAACCCTAACCTCCCATATTGGAGGGAAAACTCATGGAACAGTATTGTCTCATATTCCAGACTCTAACCATGTGACCATGGATCATTCAGTGTATGGTGGCCAAGCTTCTCCTGGTAACTGAAAAAAGGCAACAAGGATTGAAAAGAGGACACTTGGTTTACATGAATTTGAGAAAGACTATTAATAATATTATTGTCACTTACAGTTCAGAAGTCATCTTCTTGTGTTAAGCCAACCACAAAAGTGCAACCGCCTCTACAGCGACCGTACCGTACACAGAAGGAACACAATTGAACCAAAACATTCCTGTTCCTGACAGACCTACAGTATTATGGCCTTAACCCTTTCCTTCCAGAGAGTGACAGATTTTACTCTGTCTTAAATGCCAGGCGATTTTACATGCCAATGGGGGATGCTTTAGGGGTGAATGGGGTTAAGGCAGTAAAGCTTACGAACGTCTACGATGAAGACAAGCCCAAGGACTGAATAGAGCAGAGTTCAAGTTAATGTGCTGGAATCCCCAGGCTACTTAGTTAAACCGACAGGACCATAAAATACCTTAATATAGGACGCCAATGCTTCATGAAATTAATGCAAATTTGAAAAATTTGTGTTAATTTAAGTCGTGTTAATTTGTGTAGATGTTAATTTCCACGATGTTAATTAAGTTCAAGTGAAGCTATGATCCTCGCAGTTATCCACAGTTCATATACGATCCATTTCATGTATCATTTCATTGTTGGTTAATTACGTTGCGCATTAATTTCTGCCACCTTAATTACCATTATTTTCCCCTAAATCTGTGACACAATCCAGAGATTCTTTTCACTAAGCCAAACAATAGATTCATTTATTTGTACACTTTATTTCACATCAATCTTTCACATTAGTAAATCGTTTACTGTACTTCAACTGCATTTTCTTCAGGTTCTCAACAAATTCTTTTTTTGGTGAGGTGTAGCAGACGAGTTTCGCATTGATTCCCTTTATTGGGAAGCAAAATTCTCTTCAAATTGTGCTCAATGAAGTCAATTAACACGAGCGTCAATAACTACCTAATAACTGACAGTGAGGTTGTTACAGCAAAATCTCAAACTGAGGTCCAGCTAGGCCAACGTTCCAGATTTTGCTTAACAACCGAACGGTCAAGGTTATTACGTTGTTTATTATATGGCTAACAGAATGGTTTCAAAGAAGAAAATACTAATTTGCATAATCCATAATCGGCCCGTGGGCATTATGGAAGAAAATGCCCTAGCGCTAAGCTGCAGCGTACATTATATCGGCCAGAAACGGTACTCATATGATAATTTCCTATCATAAGGTATACGACTACGTGAACACAAAGTAATACTCACTCCTCCACACATTCCAACTTGTCCTGCTGTTTTTCGGCTTCCTTTTTCCCATGGTTCAAGATGTTCCACCTGAAGGAAAGTTAAAAGACAGCTGAAGATACAGCATTAAAAAAATGTTTGACTGTGTTCACATTACACAAGCCAATGTGATGCAAAAACATGTGCAGTGCAGTTATTATTGTACAGGTTTTATTTGAGAAAGAAAACTGGTTATTAATTAACTAAAGGCACACTGTACAATATTATCCAATTTATTAATCAGTTACAGTGTTATTGGCAACCTGCCTTAGGGGGCTTATTTAAAATTTAGAATACCCCACAACCCTTAACTTTTATGACTGGCTTCTTCCACAAAAACTACCGTATTAATCACAGAGGAGGAGGAGGAGGAGGAGGAGGAGGAGGAGGAGGAGTGGTAGTAGTAGTAGTGGTGGTGGTGGTGGTGGTGATGGTATTGGTGGTGGTAGTAGTAGTACATGTAGTAGTAGTAGTAGTAGTAGTAGTAGTAGTAGTAGTAGTAGTAGTAGTAGTAGTAGTAGTAGTAGTAATAGTAGTAATAGTAGTAGTAGTAGTAGTAGTAGTAGTGGTGGTGGTGGTGATGGCGGTAGCAGTAGTAGTTGTAGAAGAAGTAGTAGTACATGTAGTAGTAGTAGTAGTAGTTGCAAATAAGAATAAAATAAGATACAGTGATTATATTAAAGAGATAACGCCTAAACCGGCCAGAATTAGTATTTTACTCTAACACCAGAAGATTTTACTCATCAATGGGGAACCCCCAGGAGTCAATGGGTTAAGAAAGAGATAAGGTTTGTACAATTTGGATATTATGCTGTATACTCTGTACTAGACGCTGTGTACACAAAGGTGGGAAATTTGGCCATAGCCAAATCACAATCACAATGAAATTATGACTAACACAACAATCTAATACCTCTACAGACCTTACAGAACGAATGACACAAGCTATTCAAGAAAAAAAGCATGAATAATTGGCCATCATTAATGGTTTGAAGAACATGGCTACTCAAGAAAAGTGGTGTTGATGATGGTGATGACGATGAACTTTATCCCATTGACTCCCAGGGGTTCCCCATTGACAAGTAAAATTGTATGGCGATAGACAGAGTAAAATACTAAGTCTGGCCGTTTTAGGCCGGTTTGGACGTCAAAGGGTTAATGTGGATATAGTTTTTCAGTGAGTGATTATTTAAGTGTCAAGTTTTCCAGAGCTAAAACACTGGACATTAAAGTAAAATCAAATTAAATCAAATCAAAATGTTGGTTTTTATGGAGAGGAAAAAACAGAAAAAACCTTCTTGCAGTAGAGAACCAACCCACTCATGACACCACAGGCACCCCAAGCTCAGTGTAAGCATGGCTGACAAAACTATATAAGGATTTGCACGGGAATCTAGATAAATTGCTCAAGAAGATAATTATAATTTATAGATTTAGCCAAGCCTTAAAGCGGAGCTCGCGTTTCTAACCCCAGAAAGCAATATAATGTACATGGAAATAATAATATTATGCTTCTGCATAAAGTACAAAATACATAATATTATTAATCATCACATCAAACGCCTGTGAGCTGACAGCAGTAAACAAACAAGCCTTGCAAACAATAAGCAACAATTTTAATCAACAACTAAAACTGAAATTACAGGCACAGTAATCTCTTTGACAACATTTTCCGTTTGACTGATAATCTTTACACCCTCTCTCTTCAGTTTAGTACAGAAAAAATCTTACTAACGAAAAAGTCAACCTAAAGTGTAGTAAATTCGCTTAATACTCTACTGCAATTTCAGTCAAACAACTGGATATCCATTTCACACAAAAAGCCTATAAATGTGATTGTTGAAATGGTTCAGACTCTCTGTCAACTCAGATTTGCAAACGCTTCCAGGCCATCGTCGTTTTTTAGCAAGTCTTATTAAGAAGGAAAACATTGCCTGAAAGCTAACCGTTGCAAATGAGTGTTTTGTCCCTCGCTCTACAATGTACTTCTCTTAGCTTTACTGTGATTTTCATTGAACTTCTCTCTTCTTCTCCTTCCTTGGCTTCTCTTGAGGCTTTCTTCCCTTAAATTTCTCAAGTTTCATCACCTCTTCTCTCATGCTCTTTCCTGCTCTTTATACTGCTCTTTATCCCATTGCTTGTCACTTGTATATGATTTCCCACCAGAAAAGCGTGGCAAGGCTCAATTTGTTATCAATGGTCGAAGTACTTAATTGATAAAGCTCATCTTTAGTGGCGGTTTACTTGCAATTGAGTGAACTGAACAAGCAACCGTCTGAGGTCGATCACAGGACTGCTATTGCATTGATGGTGGGTTGAAATGAAAGTTTAATCCTTGTCAATTGATTCTGATGTGGAACATTTTATCCAGGAATACCGTAAAAACTTGTTTATAAGTTGCAATTGTACAGTAGATAAGCCGCACCCCGAAATTTCAAGTATGATTTTGAGAAACATTGAAATTTGAGCGAAAAGCCCAGGGAACGATACAAGTTTGCTTAGTTACCACGCAGTCATTTACATGAGGAAGTCTGGACCGAGTGAAGTTGTTCACTGCGGTCAGTACACAACATGGACAACAGCTGTGGGTGTTTACAAAGACGTATAGAAGCCGTCAATCAGAGAAAAACATGTCACTAAACGAGAGTTTAAGAATCCCACGGACAAACACTCCATGTAAGTAATGAAGGGCAACCTAACAGTCAGCCGTTTGCCTTTGAGTTCTCCCGAATAGCGTGGTATTTCAGGGATCGCGTTAACGCAGAAATTGTGCATTTTTACGCAAATAAAATCCAAAAAATGCATCATCGAAATTTTAATGCGTCCCAGGACGCAAGGCACTGACTTAAATAACTCACACAACTTGCTTTGATTTGTCAGTATATTCTGTTGTTTGTAAAACTGTTGGAGCGATCTGTGATCATAATTGAAGTTCTAAGAAATGGGGTTTAAAACATCTAAAAAGGTTAAAACTAAATTTTCGACCGCCTTCTGCGGTCTTCTTCAGAGGAATGTACTCTGCAAGTCACTGAATGCAACTATATACCAAAAGACGTCACTGTTCGTTGCTCCTAAGGGAGGGAACCAGTGATGCGTAAAGCCTTGGAAAGGGTGCTCTTTCAGTTCTTGTCCAGGAATGAATGTAACGGCTCTAGAAAAAGCCTTTGTCGGCCGGTCCTATGCATATGCGTCAATATTAATTCCAAGTTGGTTACTCTCTTTTTCTCATAATTTAAAACATACTCTTTTTCTCGCAAAGGGTCACCAAGATTTTGGGACCCCCAAAAAATGCTTGGGACCCCAATTTGGCCAAACATGCGGGTCCCAGGACCCGGATTGAAAAATCCTAGTGCCATCCCTGTATTTTCTCGCAAGTGGTGGAGAGTGTTGAAGTGATCGGTCGAAGAATATTTAATCTTTATTTACTGAAGGTTTTTAGTGTTATTTGTGACCCCATACCAGCCAGTTTGTTCCCTATGAAAGCAATGGTCTTGTATATGAGCTGCACCCACAATATTGAGGAAAAAGATGCCACTCATACGCAAGTTTTTATGGTATTTGACTCAAATTGGTGGGCTCCTGAAAATTTAGTGTCCAGCCTTGGAATTTTATTATATCGTTGACAACTGAGGAATTGAAAAATGGCTCAAATCATGTCAGCTCTGGAAAATAACCACACACGAAGGAAGGTACCCATAATGGCAATAAGGTTAGGCTTTTTAATTGAGAATTTTTTCATATAATTATCCTCTTAAGCCTTTTATCGGGATTCCCATACAAATCTTTATATTTTTGTTGGCCATGCTCACACTGAGCTTGGGGGACCTGTGACGACCCAAAGTCCAGGAATCACACCCAGGGCACGCTGTTGGGAGGGAAATGCTTTCACCAGTGCACAAACCCTAATCCTCCTCAATCATTTCATAAGTTTACAAAATGTAAAATAAAAAACTAATATCAATGGAATATTCTCCTGACTACTGTTTATGACATCCCTTGTAAGATTATCAGTACTCTGCTTTGCCATAGTAAAAAAAACGCCTCTCTTTCAGAAAGTTAGCTTTGTTAAAGGTTACAAATGCTCTTAAATAAAATAACCGCTTGCTAATCTAATTTAGCTT
This sequence comes from Montipora capricornis, assembly GCF_036669925.1. Classification (NCBI taxonomy): domain Eukaryota; kingdom Metazoa; phylum Cnidaria; class Anthozoa; order Scleractinia; family Acroporidae; genus Montipora; species Montipora capricornis. Next base: position 41,717,735 of record NC_090884.1, read on the forward strand.
CTAGATCTCGTTGGGTTCTTACGTGTCTAAAGTGAGAAGTCCAAGGTCGTGTCCCTCAATTCTGCATTGACTTTCCTCCTTTCTTACCTTGTAGTAAATTTCGTCAACCACTTCATGATAAGTTTTCAGTTTAAACAGTTCGTTCTTGAAATAAGGAGACGATTGAACATTGGTCAAAATCATGCTATTCAAATTCATAGTTTTTTCGTTTCCCCACAACGGAAGAACGTTATTTTGCTTCTTTTGGCCATGAGGCCTCGACTCTTCTCCATCCATCATGGACGTGTAGGTGACTTGAAAATAAAATAGCAAATTTGAGAGAAAACTACGAGTGAAAACCAGTATACGAAACTCAACTCCTAACAACGTTCATGGCGGTCGTTTAGATACCCATAATACTTTTCATTTCGCTTGCTAAGGAATCTGGGACAAGAATGGTTGATTCCCAGCATACCTTGAGAGGAGTACGCAGCTCCGCAGCGCGTGCAGAGCAGTCGGCGCGTTAAAAATGCTGATAAGCTTCATTTTTAATGAGATATCATTATTTTGGTCAGGAGCTCGTCACTATGAGCGAATAAAAGGTAGCTTCACTTTAACTGATCGTTTCTTTCAACCTGGTTATGCTTGGATTCACCATGTCCTTCATTTAATTTATGCATGTACAACAGAGACATTGTGTACCATAGGCCACTTCGAAAAATACCATAATACTCTTTGTTTGTCCCTCCAAATTTTGCATAAGCATTGTTTCCAGTTTCTCTTGGGATTTACAATGTCCCAAGAGAAAACAAAAACAATGCTTATGCAAAATTTAGGGTACCAAACAAAGAGTATTACGGTATTTTCCAAAGCGGGCTACCGGTATTGTGTGTTGTTTGGTTTTAAGGCACAGAATTTGGCGGAAAATTCTCCTAAATATGAAATGTCTGAGGGGGTCCTCATGTGACCCTGGTCACCAGGCTGGCCAGGTTCTGGGATCTTGTCCCTCCAGTAAAAACTTAAAAATCTCCATGTGTTCACATGAGAAGGGATGAAATGTTTCAATGCATTTTCATTATACAATGTATAATGGACGTTACCGGTACCTAATTTTTCATCTCTTCTGTATTAAGTTTGGAATAATTTCTTTTGATATTTATGGTAAAGATGAAAGGAAGTTGGTTTCATGAACCAATCAAAGAGAAAACTTCTCATTAGGCTTGATCAGTGGATCATTTTCACACCTGAATGACCGTGTCACCACTTTTCATTTCGGTCATCGGGCTGAAATTTCACTCAAGAACGGAAGCTAATTTCATTCAGGTAAACTGATAAGCCAGTATCATATAAAGTAAGGAAGATAAGGAAGTTCTAGGCTCTGGATTTGGGCTTGGTCAAATTCTTGTATGGATTATAATTTCTTCATGGCAGCAGAGCTCATAAAAATCACTTATTTGGCACAAAGAATTCTGCCCAGACAGCTAAATTGTTTGAATTCCACTCAGTACCCCCTTCAGCCCTTTGCGCCACATTTGTTTCCCTAAATATGGAAGGGAGAATAGGTCTGAATCAGAAGTTCATGACCTTGAAGCGTTTAACTCTGGTTCAGAGCTGCGTTTTTTTTAGTTTAAAAATGTCCTTATTTGGATGTAACGTAGCTTGTGCATTTTCGATCAATGTGCATGCAGCTTCCATCTTATATTTGTCCATAATTGGACACAAAATTGGTGTCCTAAAATCCCCAGCTTTGTTCCAAGGAAAAGAGTTCCAAGTTACATGCTTCAAGGTCATATGTGCTTCTCTCTAAACAACTATTAAATATTCGTTATGCAAAGCTACTCATATCATATTTGTTGAAACTGTAATAATTATTTTTCTCATCATCTTAATACAAAAAGACCATTTTTCCATAGCTTCTTCAAATGTTATATACTGTTATCCCTGCTACTAACTTTCCATTGTTCTGTAAGCCTACTCCAGATCACAAACTCCTGTTTTGGCAGGGCTCGAAATTAAAAAAATCCTTAGGTCGCCTTTTGGCGACCAGCTAGAGAAATCTAGTCGCCAGATGCAAATTTTTAGTCGCCAGTTTGAATAAGCAAAATAATATTTGGGGCTGGTTGAAAGTGTTTAAAATCGTTTGATTATCCTGTATCTAGTCGCGTGGGACACATTCACACAAGTAAGTAAGAAATACTAAAACAAAAAACTAACCTACTGATACAAAATAATTTGGCCCAGCCGAACTTTATCAGTAAATACGAGTTTCCAACCGCTATCTTGGACTTTATATCAAGCGGGAGCCAAACGCGATTGCGAATTTGCACATACGAAGGAATCAACGTCTCAACGTGGCCGATAGCGATTCATTACCAGATCGTCTAGCCACTCAAAGGCGCAGTATTGAGTAAAATAACGCTGCTCTACTATAGGGCGATCCATCAGTTTTAAGCTACTTGATGTAATTGTTTTTTAGTTCCAGAACAATTTTTCACGGGAAGAACTTGTATATTATACAAATTTGATTGACCAAGACCTGTCATTAGAGATAAAAACGTCAGTTTAAGGACTTAAAATCTCATTTGATTTTGGGCTTTTTTGGAGTTCTTGTAGGAAACATTTATGGACGTCACAACAGAAAATGAATGGCAGCGGAACTCAAATACAACACGGAAAAAGAACTTGAATGATGGAAGACTGACCATTTTAAGAGAAAACCAAACTTTAATGTCATAGCCTGCGAGCAAGCTCTCCGGGGCACTCTGGCGGCGGGGCAGGAAAAGGAAGGAGAACTTGCAACTACGTCTCTGGAATTGCAGCCTGCGAACAGTAGTCGTATCTCCGGTCGTCGTTTCTCTCCCTCCGAAAAATAGGTTTTTCTCGGCGGGTGAAACTAGAAACTAAAGCCGAAAAAAAGCGGATGCTCTCGCAGGCTACTGGAATTTGAATTCCACCTCCAATTTCCCTGTGGCTCCCTGTTGACTGAGCTGTCAGATTTTCGCCAATCAGCGCGAAGCGGAAACAAGTGCGAATGTTCAGAAATATTGAAAAACACGTGCCAAGGGTAATGGCGTCATTAGTAATGTCATCTCCGCCAATCAGCATTTCGTATCAACGTTTTCGATGTAGATATTCAAATTGCAGAGTAGCCTGCGCAGCAAGCGTTTCCGTTTGGTTTCGGAGCAAAGAAAGACCGAGGAACGGCATTCTCGGTTTTGGCCGCGCGAGAAATGATTTTCGCGCGGTCTTTGACTCTCGTTCCTCGTTCTTTGCTCCTAAACCGCACGGAAACGCTTGCTACGCAGGCTAATTGCAGAGACGTAGTCTTATGTAGTAGTCAAGTGCGACCTTTTAAAGAAATGTACAGTACTGTACAATGCACAAGAAATTTCCACTGACAAATATTGTACCAATGTAGGACTTGGAAATGTCCAATATACATGGTGATACATGTTAATCACAGGAAATGATTTTGTTTTTACTGACATGATGATATAAATAGAACTCGTTTCAGGTTTTCGAAGGTTATCAACAAAAACTTACTTATACTTAACTTGCCAGGAAGTTACAAATTGAAGTCTTCATAAGAAACAATGCACACATGTAACATCTAAACGGTAACAATTCTATATTACATGCCGGTTCAGAACAGTAATATTGAAATACCTATATTATTTGATGCAACTGCCTCATTCAACGGAATCAGTTACCTCAGCTGAAAACAGCTCAATAACTTACCATTGGGACAAATGGCAAAAATAACAATCTTGATTTGATTTGATTATTTTAAATTTTATAATGTGTAAACTTGAATTCTCCTGATCTCGTGAACGTGAATTGCTAAGTTAACGCTTACTAGTACTCCTGACTAGCTGAGGAAAATAAGAGCCATGATAGATGTGCTGCCCCTGATCTATTTTTTTTGTGGTGCACTTGTAAGAAAGTATGAGAAAGAAGTGTTAAATGAAAAACAAAGTTTTCAATCCTTAAAGTGAGGTCTCCTCGCGCGCTCTCCACTAGCCTTGTCACGCACAAACCAACGGTCAACACAAGGAGCAGCATCAAAGTGGGTGACAGGTGGGCCCTCTGACGATAAGCGGATTAAATCCTCCAGGACTGATGTTGCAAGCGTTGCGCGAACGCTGCTTTTTATTCGATTCTGGGCGGACACTGCGCTTTCACATTGAGCAGCTGATATAGGTAGGACAAGGACAATTTCCGCGATATGAAGAACGTCTTTGAAGTTTTCTTTGTAAGGAGCCTTGGTTAGTAATGTTTCCCAAACGTTGATGCTGTTCATCTTCTGAAACTGGCTCTTTACCAAAATTTTCATAGACACCCACTGGTCTTGGACTGCATCGATGTTGCAGCCTGCTGTATGGAGCAATGGTCTGAACCACTCAATTAGTCGCTGAATTTCTTCTTTTCCATAGTCCACCAAGTGAGAGGGGTTAGACGGCCAGACATCGACGTTGAGGACAAGCATATCATTGACAACTTCTTGAGAACCGTACGCTGCTTGCTTCTTGCTTTTGTTGGTCGGACTAGCATTTATCAAAATGCCAAACCTCTCGTTGAGCCCTTGTGTACATAGGTCGATGGCTGTTTCGATCTCTGATTGTAGACTTGTGGGCAAGCCACCCCCGCGTTTTACCGTGCCTTCCAACGAACCTGTCAAATCTATGCCCTGAAAGTCACGTTTACTCTCGACATTTTCCAGGAATGCAGCTAAATGTCCACCAGGCTTGGGACGGCCCTAAAGACATTCTACTTTTGCCATCGTTTCCTTGATAAGTGAAACCGACACGGGCAGGATGAGATCGTTACGCTGCATTTGAAGGCTCACGTTGCTTAGAATAGAAAATAAATCAGCCAGAAAATGGCAAAATGCTGTGAAGTGGACATCCTTCATTTTGCCAGCAACAAATTTGGCCCGTCCTTGGATGTCCGCGTTCTTTGAAGAGATACTTAGATGTTCCATGTGGAATAACACCGCAGCATATTGTCCGGCCTCGTCACTTGAGAAATCTTTGGCGAAACGGCCCACGAGCACATTTAACGCACGGGTGACATGGGGTAACCAACGGGTTCCACTAACCTGGGAAGGTTTTAGGATATTTACGTCGAGCTCTTCTGCAATGGATTTAAGGGTGCGTACAGATTTAGGGCTATAATGATATGTCTTCCATATGAGATGAAGGACATGTACACGCACTCGACTGACTTGCATTTTTTCTGTAATTCTTGGAGAGCAAGCTCCAGCCTATGTGGAAGGCAGTGAAAGTCCAGAATATGAGGGACTTCTTTCTTTAAGAGAGCTGCCACTCCTCCCTTCTTTCCCAGATTGACGGCAGCGCCATCAGCCCCAAAAGCGACTGCCTTGGTTTTCCAGTTGCCAAGACCAGCATCTTGAAATACTGAATCGATGCTGTTTTCAATTCCTAATAGAAAAAGGTTTATTTTAATAGAAGCATATTTTTAATTGCCGCTTTCAAGCCACGGCTCCCGGTTATAAGCACCTTTGCCTTCCCCCTCCGGAGATAAGTCTGTCACTCTCTCTTTCTTTCACTTTTGCGAATCATGAAACCAAAAATCGATAAAAAGCATAAATATGTTAATCTGCCCCTGACGTTGTTTATTCGCAGCGATCAAAATGTTATTTTCTACGCAAGAAATGGTGACCCTGGATTTCTACCACAGATCTTCGGCGCAGTTTTGAGATGCGTCAGGCTTGTAAAGGAACTTTTTGAGTTTAAAATTAAACTTATAAAAGAGGAGGACGATCATCTGGAGTCTATTAAGAATACCGTGAAATTAATGCTCTGTTAGAAAGCAGTCAATTTAGAGACTGCCCTGGAAAGCAACCTCGGAGGCGAATACAAAACTATGGTTAAGTAAATAATTATATATTTGAAAAAAAGAACCAAACAACTGGATTACGTCTCAGTTTCCTTTTCAATTTTATAATACTGAGATTTTGGAAATGCTTGACTTTAAAAAAGTAGAAAGGAAAAAGAACCCAAAGGGAGAATTCTTAGAATACTACCGAAAAAGTTATCTGTATTTGTAATAGTTTTCAGCTTGTTCAGTAAACCATTTTAAAACGTGACCAAAAAGTAAGCCAGTTAATATCCCGACTAATGAGATCTCATCAGTTTGGATTTTTGATTTATGTGCTGACTTTCTTAGCACGTTGAGCGCTTCGTGTAAATAAAAAATGAGTTATTATTCTTCTCTAATTACCTTCTGCAGTAGTACAGTACTATACACAGCTATACAGTGCTATACACACCTATACACAGCTATACATAGCTGTACAATGCTATACAGTACTATACACAGCTATACGGTGCTATACAGACCGATACACAGCTATACAGGTTTATACACAGCTATACATACCTATACAGAGCGGTACTGACCTATACACAGGTATACACAGCTATACAGAGCTGTACACAGCTATACACAGCTATACAGTACTATACACAGCTATACAGTGCTATACACACCTATACACAGCTATACATAGCTGTACACAGCTATACAGTACTATACACAGCTATACAGTGCTATACAGACCGATACACAGCTATACAGTACTATACACAGCTATACATACCTATACAGAAGTGTACTGACCTATGCACAGGTATACATACCTATACACAGCTATACAGTACTATACACAGCTATACACTGCTATACACTGCTATACACTGCTATACACAGCTATAAAGTGCTATACAGACCTATACACAGCTATACATAGCAGAACACACCTATACAGATATATATACAGCTATACAGTACTATACACAGCTATACCGTGCTATACAGACCTATACACAGCTATACAGGCTTATACACAGCTATACAGTACTATACACAGCTATACAGTGCTATACAGACCGATACACAGCTATACATACCTATACAGGGCTGTACTGACCTATACACAGTTATACGTACCTATACACAGCTGTACAGTACTATACACAGCTATACAGTGCTATACAAACCGATACACAGCTATACATACCTATACAGAAGTGTACTGACCTATGCACAGGTATACATACCTATACACAGCTATACAGTACTATACACAGCTATACACTGCTATACACTGCTATACACAGCTATAAAGTGCTATACAGACCTATACACAGCTATACATAGCAGAACACACCTATACAGATATATATACAGCTATACAGTACTATACACAGCTATACCGTGCTATACAGACCTATACACAGCTATACAGGCTTATACACAGCTATACAGTACTATACACAGCTATACAGTGCTATACAGACCGATACACAGCTATACATACCTATACAGGGCTGTACTGACCTATACACAGTTATACGTACCTATACACAGCTGTACAGTACTATACACAGCTATACAGTGCTATACACAGCTATACAGTGCTTTACAGACCTATACACAGGTATACATAGCTATACACAGCTATACAGGTCTATACACAGCTATGCAGAGCTGTACAGACCTATACACAGGTATACATAGCTATACACAGCTATACAGCAATGTACACAGCTCTACATACCTATACAGGGCTATTCACAGCTTTACAGGGCTCTACAGAGCTATACGGACCTATACACAGGTATACTACCTATACACAGCTATACAGGTTTATACACAGCTATACAGCGCTATACAGAGATATACATACCTATACGAGGCTATACAGGGCTGTACAGACCTATACATACGTATACATATCTATACGGAGCTATACACGTCTATACACGTCTATACGGCGCTTTACACCGCTATACATACATATACAGGGCTATAAAGAGCTATACAGACCTATACACATAGCTATACACAGCTATACAGCGCTATACAGAGCTATACGTACCTATACAGGTCTATACAGATCTATACACAAGTGTACACAGCAATACATACCTATACAGTGCTATACACAGCTATACAGCGCTATACAGAGCTATACAGACCTATACAGACCTATACACAGGTATGCATAGCTATACACCGCTATACATACCTATACAGGGCTGTGCAGACCTATACACAGCTGTACAGAACTATACAGGGCTACAGAGCGCTATACAGACCTATACACAGCTATACATAGCTAAACACAGTTATACAGGTATATACACAGCTATACAGAGCTATGCACAACAAAACAAGGATATACACAGGTATACAGACCTATAC
>NC_090884.1:41730942-41738442 GCF_036669925.1 Montipora capricornis
TGTATACCTGTGTATAGGTCTGTATAGTTCTGTATAGCCCAGTGTAGCGCTGTATAGCTGTGTACAGACCTGTATAGCTGTATACAGCTATGTATACCTGTGTATAGGTCTGTATAGCTGTATATATCCTTGTTTTGTTGTGTATAGCTCTGTATAGCCTTGTATAGGTATGTATAGCTGTGTATAGCTGTGTATAATGCTGTATAGCTATGTGTAGACTTGTATAGCTGTGTATAGGTTTGTATAGCCCTGTATAGGTAAGTATAACTGTGGCCACCGCGATCACTGTGACCACCATGACCAACACAACTTCTGTGACCACCACGACCTCTATGACCACCATGACCACCACAACTACTGTGACCACCATGACCACCACAACTTCTGCGACCACCACGACCACCACAACTACTGTGACCACCACGACCACTGTCACAACCATGACCACCACAACTACTGTGACCACAATGACCACAACAACTACTGTGACCACCACGACCACTATGACCACCACAACTACTGTGACCACCATGACCACCACAACTTCTGCGACCACCCCGACCACCACAACTACTGTGACCACCACGACCACTGTCACCACCATGACCACCACAACTACTGTGACCACCACGACCACTGTCACCACCATGACCACCACAACTACTGTGACCACAATGACCACAACAACTACTGTGACCACCACGACCACTCTGCCCACCATGACTACCATAACTACTTTGACCACCACGACCACTGTGCCCACCGTGACCACCATAACTACTTTGACCACCACGACCACTGTGATCACCATGACCACCACAACCACAGTGACCACCATGACCACCACAACTACTGTGACCACCACGACAACTGTGACCACCATGGCCACCACAACTAATGTGACCACCATGACCACAACAACTACTGTGACCACTTTGACCACTGTGAAAACCATGACCACCACAACTACTGTGACCACCACGACCACTGTGACAACCATGACCACTACGACCACTTAGACCACCATGACCACCACAACTACTGTGACCACCACGACCACTATGACCACCATGACCACCAAAACAACTGTGACCACCACGACCACTGTGACCACCATGACCACAATGACCACCACAATTACTGTGACCACCACGACCACTGTGACCACCATGACCACTCTGGTCACCATGACCACCATAACTACTTTGACCACCACGACCACTGTGCCCACCGTGACCACTATAACTACTTTGACCACCACAACCACTGTGACCACCATGACCACCACAACTACTCTGAACACCACGACCACTGTCACCACCATAACCACCACAACTACTCTGACCACCACAACAACTATGACCACCATGACCACCACGACCACTGTGACAACCACGACCACTACGACCACTTAGACCACCACAACTACTGTGACCACCACGACCACTATGACCACCATGACCACCAAAACAACTGTGACCACCACGACCACTGTGACCACCATGACCACAATGACCACCAGAATTACTGTGACCACCATGACCACTCTGCCCACCATGACCACCATAACTACTTTGACCACCACGACCACTGTGCCCACCGTGACCACTATAACTACTTTGACCACCACAACCACTGTGACCACCATGACCACCACAACTACTCTGAACACCACGACCACTGTCACCACCATAACCACCACAACTACTCTGACTACCACAACAACTATGACCACCATGACCACCACGACCACTACGCCCACCATGACCACCATAACTACTTTGATCACCACGACAACTGTGACAACCATGACCACCACAACTACTGTGACCACCACGATCAATATGACCACCACGATCAATGTGACCACCACGACCACTATGACCACCATGACCACCAAAACAACTGTGACCACCACGACCACCACAATTACTGTGACCACCACGACCACTCTGACCACCATGACCACCACAACTACTCTGAACACCACGACCACTGTCACCACCATGACCACCACAACTACTCTGACCACCACAACAACTATGACCACCATGACCACCACGACCCCCACAACTAGTGTGACCACCATGACCACCAGAACTTCTGTGACCCCCATGACCACCACAACTACTGTGAGCACCATGCCCACTGTTCCCACCATGACCAGCATAACTACTGTGACCACCATGACCACCACAACTACTGTGACCACCACGACCAATGTGACCACCATGACCACCACAACTACTGTGACCACCACGACCACTATGACCACCATGACCACAACAACTACTGTGACCACTTCGACCACTGTGAAAACCATGACCACCACAACTACTGTGACCACTACGACCACTGTCACCACCATGACCACCACAACTACTGTGACCACCATGACCACCAGAACTTCTGTGACCACCACAACCACTATGACCACCATGACCACCACAACTACTGTGAGCACCACGCCCACTGTGCCCACCATGACCAGCATAACTACTGTGACCACCATGACCACCACAACTACTGTGACCACCACGACCACCTGAACCGGAAATTAAGCTCAAATCACGCAAATTAAGCGAGAAACAATTTTTAATGAAATAAGGACTAAATACAGGCGAGAACGTGTGGGGGTCCGAGTGACCACCCGTCTCATAAACAAGAGAGGTTACTGAATATTTTTGCTCTTTGGCCATTTCAATTTCAGCAGGAAAAGAAAACAAACAGCGGTTACAAACAGAGGTTACTGCATACGGGACCAAGTACCACCCTCAAAGGTTTCCTACAATGGCAGTGGTAGGGTTCCTCAGCAACATCTGGGTGAAGTTGACGGTGCAAAGCCTCTATCAAAGTGGGGCCTTTGTCGCCGCGCACCTACAAAGAACACTTTTTTACCACACACCATACATACCGCCAACTACGTCTGGATACATTGTGGTGCAGTGGAAGGCAGTGGAAGGCAGTGGAAGAGACATTGCAACAGGGGCTTCTCCATCATTTCCTTCCTCACAGCATCGACGTTGGGAAAAGAAAGCTGAGGCTCGAGCGGAATACCTCCATGGTACTGACAGGGTCCCAATGATGCTTGGCCTTCCTCCAACATTCCTTTTTTGCACAAGGCTTTAGGTATGTGATTGCTTCCATGCGCACTACATGCCTAACTTGAGATCGTTAAAGTCTGACTCCAATAAGGAAAATGTCATTCTTTCTTTTTAATCTTCATTTCCTTGCTCATGTTATTCTTAATGTTCATCCTTTTCTTTATCATCATCATCATTATCATCATCATCATCATCATCATACATCGTCTTTTGTCTTTATCTTCATCGCCCATTCTATCCACTGCTATGTTCCATCTTTATCTCCATTACTGACACAGTCAAACTGTTGGAAGCGCTGTGATTATTTCATCGTTTTGAAGCCTGAAAATTACAGTAACACTGTAACATGGTTTACCTGTGACTCCATGGACGCCAATTACCGTTGGGAATTTTTTTTGTTTAACTCCTCTTTCTCTTCTTTTTCGATGCCTTTTTACAACATCAGGGTTTTCTATAGTTTCTTTGATGAGTTCACCTATCCTCTTTAAATCTGAAGTGAGGAAAACGCTTTTCTCGTTCCCCTCCACTGGTATCACATGCCTCGATGCAATATGTTGTAGTGGCTGACGTGGAGCTCCATTGCTGCCCTCCATCTTGTGAAAATGAAGTCTTGGAACTCAGTGGAATATCTTTATGTCATACGATAATTGACGTAATTAGACGTGGCAAGAAATGATTGGCTCGACACTTTTTTCATAAGCGTTGATTGGTTAACCAAAATCATATTGCAACCAATCAAAAGACAGACAATCTTCTTTAACCCAATCAACACCCAAATTAGTTTATGTCATCAAATCAGAGGCTGCTTCTTCACTCCCAATGAGAAGCCAAGCTCAGGTCTCTATAGCCCTTTTCCGTGCAAATCATGTTTATGGGTGGTGTGGTTAGATCACAAGCACACCGGACAGAGTTGGTGGTCGTTCCGACAACTACAAAAGGAGTACCTCCAACGTCTCCCCGGCCTCGCTGGATTGCTGTTGAAACGACTCCTTCTGAGAGGATGCCACTCGAAAAAAAGAAGCGTGTAAATACGCAAGATTGGATTCTGCAGCCCCAGGGAGTTTGAGAGGGGAAAAGCGGTTTGCCAAAGTACATGGCTTGACCTCAACACAAACCAAGGCCCTCTTGGAAAGGGATTTTGCTTACACCATGCACAAACCCCAACTGCGTCATTTCCCAACTCTTCCCGTTTTGGCGTTTGGCTTGGATTAAGAGTGGGTGGCAGATCTGGTGGAAGTGCAGCGTTTGGCCAAGTACGATCCAGGAAGCCGTCACTTGTTGACAGTAGTGGATGCATTAACTAAATACGCCTGGGTACTACCGCTCAAGAAAGAGACGGGAACTGAATCGGTGAAAGCCTTTGAAAAGGTTTTGAAAAGTGGCGAACGGCGTCCCATGCAATTGCGGACGATCGCGGTCAAGAGTTCTATAACCAGACCTTTCAGAACTTTTTGAAAAAGGAAACATTTATCACTTTTTCACACACCGGGATGCCAAAGCAGCCATGGTGGAACGGCTCAATCGGATATTCAAAGGGTGCATGTAAAGTTACCTTACGGCAGCCAATACCTTACAGTATGACGATGTGTTGCAGTCACTGGTACTAGGGTACAATGCCAGTCGGCATCGGAACATCGGCGTGGCCCCCCGAGAGGTGACGTCGGACAACGAGGGAGAGGTGTGGACCCCTTTGTGTGGCGAACAATTGAACCCTTGTTGATGGAAAAAGAAACCCAGTATGAAAATGGGCTGAGAAAACATCATCGACCTTTCAAGAAAGGGTACTTGTCAGGACGGACGGAGGAAGTTTTTGTAGTGTGTCGAGTTCAACAGGGTCCCGTGCCTCCGTACAGGGTAGAGAAGATGGACGGGACTCCCTTGGAGGGCCCGTTTCACGAGTAGGACCGTCAAAAAGGGACAGTGGATGACGACTCTCTGTTCCGTGTTAAAAAAATACTTAAGCGAAGTAAAGAACAGTCGTTTTTGCCATGGAAAGGTCGGCCTAGCAAATACAACAATTGGATCCATAAACGAGACGTGGAGGCATGAGCGTTTTTACGTAATTGTACCCAGCAGTGCAGAAGGAGGAGAGTTTTCCAACAATAACCCCAGCCACTTTAAAGTGAGACTTCCCTATCCCCTGCACTTTCAGGAAGTGGACGGAAAGTGGGATTGAGCAGCATTTCCTGAGCGGACGCCTAAGTGAACTTGTACTATCTGGTTCCCCAAGATGGATACCTCATGCACTGTACTTGGAATGCAAAAGATACCCTCTTGAGTAGAAAGGGGTCTACATCCATCACAATGGACGAGGTCGACCACCTCGAATCGACAGTGGATGGGGAGCATTTTATGAAGGCATGTATTTCTTTGATCGAAGCAAGATGACATTGCTGGGTGCAGCACAAAAACAAGTTTGTAGATGAAGACGGCAAACACCTGTATAATATATAGGTTTAGCCTGAGATTTAGCAAAGACCAAAAGCGGAGCTCCCGGGTTGTTTATTCACACTGGCTGAAGGATTAGTGAAAATAAAAGGCTTTGGAATTGTCCGCGTTTTGGGGTTCCCGGTTACTGCTTAATTAAGTCATTTTCTTCTCTGCCAAACTAGTGAATTCCACGGTAAATTTTACGCGAAAAACCGAAAGAGCATGAATCATGAAGCGATGAGTGCGATATCGGTTTTTCAAGTGAAATGTACTGTCGAATTCACCAGTAGTTAGGCAATGAACGTTTCTTGAATAGCATGAGGTTTAAAAGAAAACAAGCAAATGCTCAAAAAGCGAAGGGAAAAGGCAAAAAAACATTTCAGAGTCACTTGTCAAAAGCCAGCGAATAGGATCTCACAATATCTCACGAGTTCGCCTCGCTCACTCGTGAGATATTGCCACGAGAACATAAAATTCATATCTTCTCGCCACCGTGTAATATCCTCTACATATGCTCCCCTTTATAAACGATACAGTTATGTTTTGGTCACCATTTCCGAAAATTTAACAACAAAACATGCTTCAAGAAGAATTATTTCGTTCTTCTCAAAACACCTACTAATATTTTTGCTCTCTTTAAATTTCCTTTTCGTAAGATAAAGACGAAAAAATTCACATGAATTGTAACAAGTGATGGGCAAACCCCTTCAAATGAAAATATACACAACTATTCCTTTCTGATGAAGGAACAAAACGTTTGTTTTTGTTTCTCTCAATCCAAATGGATCCCACAGACAACGACATAGACAGGCAACTAAGCAGAGTTGAGTGAAAAATAAAATAGACCAAGCGCACAAGTTCAAATTAAAAATGAAAATAATAACAATGATAAAAAGAAAAATTTGGAGCGAATAATCTGACCTTTTACCAACGTCCCAAAATGGAAAGTACCTAATTTATTAGTTTCCACATTATTTCACGGCAGTTTCCTTTGCTTTGGCTGAGAAATGGTTGTTGGGCATGTGGATTAAAATGAGCAATGTGAAAATTGCCTATTATAGGAAACTGAAACCATTACCATCACAAATACTGTGACTACCACGACAACTGTCATCACCATAACCACCACCACTACTGTGACCACCATGACCACCACAACTACTGTGACCACTTGGACCACTGTGACAAACATGACAACCACAACTACTGTGACCACCACAACCACCATGACCACCACAACTACTATGACCACCACGACCACTGTAACCACCATGACCACCACAACTACTGTGACCACCACGACCACTGTGACCACCATGACGACCACAACTACTGTTACCACCACGACCACCACAACTACTGTGACCACCACGACCACTGTCACCACCATGAGCACCATGACCACTCTGACCACAATGACCACCACAACTATCGTGACCACTTCGACCACTGTGACAACCATGACCACCACAACTACTGTGACCACCATGACCACCATGACCACCACAACTACTGTGACCACCACGACCACTGTGACCACCATGAGCACCCTGACCACTGTGACCACCATGACCACCATGACCACCACAACTACTGTGACCACCACGACCACTGTGACCACCATGAGCACCCTGACCACTGTGACCACCATGACCACCATGACCACCACAACTACTGTGACCACCACGACCACTGTGACCACCATGAGCACCCTGACCACTGTGACCACCATGACCACCACAGTTACTGTGACCAGCACGACCACTGTGACCACCATGACCACTGCAACTCTTGTGACCACCACGACCACTGTAACCACCATGACCACCACGACTACAGTGACTACCACCACCACTGTGACCACCATGACCACCACAACTACTGTGACCACCACCACCACTGTGACCACCATAACTACTGTGACCACCACAACCACTGTGACCACAATGACCACCACAACTACTGT